>NC_057951.1:2719606-2777106 GCF_018555375.3 Anguilla rostrata | reverse complement strand
GGCGGGTTCGGTTGCTTTGGGGGGAGGGGGGCGGGTTGGGTCACTTTGGGGGGAGGGGGGCCGGGTTGGGTCGCTTTAGAAGGAGGTGGGGCGGTTTCGGTCGCTTTGGGAGGCGGGGCAGAGGAGGGGGGCTCGGCGGCCTGTTTGGGGGCAGCCTGGGGCGGGGCCTTGGCCTGCTGGGCCTGGCCCACTTCGGCCGGTTTTCGGGGAGAGGCCGGGGCGGCGGCGGCGGCGGCGGCGGGGGGCTCGTCGTGCACCGCCGAGGCGATGAGGCTGGAGGCGGAGCTGAAGATGGACGACCCGAAGCCGAACATCTTGCCCGAGACGGACGGGCCGGGGGCGGGCTGCGGGGGCGCGGCCTGGGGCCTGGAGCCGAAGCTCAGGCCGAAGAAGCCGGACTCCTGCTGCTTGGGGGGCGGAGCCTGCGGGGGAGCCGCGGACTTGGCGGGGGAGGGACCCGGGCTGCTTTTCGGCGTCTGCTGGGGGGGCGTTTGCTGGGGCGGCTTTTGATGGGGACCTTGTTGCCCTGGCTGGGCGGAGTCCTGTGTCGAAACAGGTGGTCCTGCTGGCTTGGGCTGCCCTGTAGCCAAACCGGGGCCTTTCTGAGCAGGCAGTGGGGTGGACGAACCGGGGCCTTTCTGAGAAGGTGGTGGGGTGGCTGGACTGGGCCCTTTCTGAGAAGGTGGTGGGGTGGCTGGACCGGGGCCTTTCTGAGCAGGCGGTGGGGTGGACGGACCGGGGCCTTTCTGAGCAGGCGGTGGGGTAGACGGACCAGGGCCTTTCTGAGCAGGCGGTGGGGTAGACGGACCGGGGCCTTTCTGAGCAGGCAGCGGAGTGGACGGACCGGGGCCTTTCTGAGCAGGCGGTGGGGTGGCTGGACCGGGGCCTTTCTGAGCAGGCGGCGGGGTGGACGGACCGGGGCCTTTTGGACCGGGGCCTTTCTGAGCAGGCGGCGGTGTGGACGGACCGGGGCCTTTTGGACCGGGGCCTTTCTGAGCAGGCGGTGGGGTGGACGGACCGGGGCCTTTCTGAGCAGGCGGCGGGGTGGCTGGAGGGGTGGCCGGCTTCCCAGCGTCCGGGCCAGTCTGCGGCCTGGTGAGCGGGGAGGGCCTCTTGGTCTCCGGCGGCTTGCTGGGCTCGGCCCTCGGGGTCTGCTTCAGAGGCGACGCCTGGGGCTTCGCCACGGGGGGCCCGGGGGGGTCCACGCCCCCCAGCGCCCGCTGCATCTGGCAGTTCAGACACAGCCACTCCTTCCCCTGCAAGAGCGACACACTCCGTTAGACGGCACCGCACACTGCTCACTAACGACAGCCAGGGAATGAGCATCCGAGACAGCCCTGGGGCCTGTTCACAAAGCAGGGTACCTGCACTGAGTAAAACCCGGAACTGGACCGGATCTGGAACACGGACTGAAGCAAAGAAGAGCTGTTCTGAGTTTTCACTCGGTGCAGTTATCCAGCTAACTCAGTAATCCTGCTTTGCGATACAGGCCCCTGGCTTTGGCACAAAGGAAACCAGACAAGCTTGATGTACTTGAACTTACATATGATATATATGAAAAACCTTTTAGCGCACGCCGAACCAATAACACAACCGACGATTGGTGCAGAACAAACGCCGCGGCCAATCGTCGGCCACGTTACTGGTTTTACGCGCGCTGAAAGGTTTTACATTCGCTGAAGGTCTTCGCTCGGGCCCGCGGTGGAATCGCACGGGGGCGGGGCACAATTTCCACCCGATTTTATGTCGCACAAATTATCCGCCGTTTGGCCTTTCAGGAGACAAATTAAGCTCAGATGCACGAGTTCATAACTGGTCATTGTAATGCAAAGCGCAGGCAGTTTTTTTAAAATTCATTATTATTTTTTTTTTTAGAAAAGGCCAACGAGGTGCCCCTGACACGGCAGTAAGGAGACACGGGCCCTCCCGGGGGAGGCGATAGCTTCCCAGTGTTAAAGGGGCATGAATATTTCACACGCCTTCTGTTGCTCTGTAACGAACGTATGCAACGGAATGCACGGCTAAAACAAGCCTATCTGCTAAACGAGCATATCTGCTAAACGAGCATATCTGCTAAACGAGCATATCTGCTAAACAAGCCTATCTGCTAAACAAGCATATCTGCTAAACGAGCATATCTGCTAAACGAGCATATCTGCTAAACAAGCCTATCTGCTAGGGATAATGACGCGAAGTGCATCAATACCATTTCAATAGCATCTGATGCTCAGTCGCAGACCTCAATAACCGCACTATTTTCTCCACCTCTCGAAAAGGCTTAACTGCTCAAATTATGAATTTGTGCTCTTGTTACGTTCGCACCGAGCGGAAAGCAGCCGGGGGGTGATCTGTGCGAAGGACGTTTTTTGTTTAACCCAGTAAACAGAGCAAGCTTCGTGAAAAGAAAATGTAACTGTTCTGTGGTGGAAAAAAAAAAAAAGACTGGTTAATTTTATCACAAAGGTAACAAAGAATGCTTGGTTTAAGACAAAAAAAAACAAAAAAAAAACATTCCAAATGAGGAAGAAAATTTGGCGGTCGACTGAAAACGGCTTCGCGCGGACGCGGTCGACGACGTTCGATTTCAAGCTGTCCTTCCGTTGGTTTCTGGCTCTCAAAGAAAGGCCATTCATTCGTCCTAACCGCCGATTCAGGCTGAGGCGCAACCGTAACCGCAGCTACGGCCTTTGTCGCCACGGCTACGCGACGTCGACTGGGCGGGATCCCTTTTTTTTTTTTTTTTTTTTCTCCGAACTGACATCACAACGCGATGCTATCGGTGTCCTGGCTAGTGATGTTTTCCTCTCATTTCTAGGAATTATGAACGACCTCATCATTCGTACGGCCTTCCTCAGGACTGTTTCATTCTGGCCAACGTAACACGAACGGTTATCGTGTGATAAGTGAACGTCGAGGCCGGTCGAAACGCAGCCCTTGTTTATTTTACGATACGGTATATTTTCAGTCGCCGTGCCTAGCAAGCGGCCGCTTTCCAATGGTTGCTTAAGCCATATGTGCACACAAAGCTTATCTCGACCGCATCCACACACACCATACGGGGGGGGGGGGGGGCCTCGTCAGCATGGCCTGATTAACCAGCTCGAGCATAGCAAACAACGCCGCGAAAAGCAAACAGACGCTCTTCCCGCGACCCCCTGCCACATTCGCGTCGAACGTCCCAAAACGAAAGGACCCGGGGACGTTCGCGTCGTCCGCTCGCTTGTAAAACGAGTCTAAATAAAGACGAAATCAAAAAATCACAAACGAAAATAAAATGCGAAAGGCGAAATGCGCAGACGTGTTTTTGTTTGCGGCTGAAACATGTTTATCCGCGGACAGGGTTTCCAATTGAATTCAGCGTAATCCCACTCGAGGGTGTTAAGAGGAAAACCGAGACCGAAATAAAGCAGATTTCTCACACCACCGGCAGACTGCTAAGTGGCGAATACGTGTGATATTAGATCCGATCCCGGAAGACGGCTCTCTACCTGCTGACTGAGAGTCTCTCTATCTGCCATTGCCAGGCTTTCTCTGACACGCTGAGCTGGGGCCCGATGAGATATGCGCCAGCTGCTAGCTCGCCCCATGCTAATGCCGCTAGCGCTGCCCCATGCTAATGTCGCTAGTGCTGCCCCACGCTAATGTCGCTAGTGCTGCCCCACGCTAATGTTGCCAGCGCTGCCCATGCTAACGCCACTAGCGCTGCCCCATGCTAATGTTGCTAGCGCTGCTCCATGCTAATGTCGCTAGCGCTGCCCCACGCTAATGTTGCTAGCGCTGCCCCATGCTAATGTTGCTAGCGCTGCCCCATGCTAATGTCGCTAGCGCTGCCTGTTTCTGCCTTCGCCTCGGAAATGCAACGAAAATGCATGAATCTGTAGAGGACCGTCTTCCATTACTCCACTGCAGGGAACAGAAATAATATTTCAACACGGGAGCCATGAGAGAGAGAGAGAGAGAGACAGAGAGAGAGAGAGTGAGAGAGAGGAAAGAAAACAAGGGATTATATTCAATCGACTTGCGCGTGAGAGCACTAAAAGACATCAGTGCGTGTGTATACATGCCGTCGCCATGGGAACTGGTTTATGATTCACAGTGACGCCGGCGACGGGTGACTGGGGGCGACGGCGGCGCTCACCACGGAGTCTGGCGGGCTGAAGCCGCAGAGGCTGCACACCACGGCCCGGCACTGGGTGCAGGTGCTGTAGTTGGGCCGCCCTGCGCCGTGCCGGTTCAGTTCGGTGCTCTTGCAGAGCGGGCAGAGGGATATCGGGCCCGGCGGACCGGCTTTGCCGGGTCCCTGAGGGGCGGGCCCTGCAGGTTGAGCCCCGTGTGGTCCCGGTGGGCCCTGCAGCTGGGGCCCAGGCTTTCCAGGGCCCTGAGGCTGGGATCCACTGCGAGGAGGGCCCTGCAGTTGGGGGCCTCCTTGCTTTGCAGCCCCCTGAGGGCCCTGCTGTTGGGCCCCAGGCTTTCCAGGCCCTGGATGCTGGGGTCCACCATGGGGAGGGCCCTGCTGTTGTGGCCCCCCTTGTTTTGGAGGTCCCTGGGAGCCCTGCTGTTGTGGCCCCCCTTGTTTTGGAGGCCCATGGGGGCCCTGCTGTTGTGCCCCCCCTTGTTTTGGAGGCCCCTGGGGGCCCTGCTGTTGTGGCCCCCCTTGTTTTGGAGGCCCCTGGGGGCCCTGCTGTTGTGCCCCCCCTTGTTTCGGAGGCCCCTGGGGGCCCTGCTGTTGTGCCCCCCCTTGTTTTGGAAGCCCCTGGGGGCCCTGCTGTTGTGCCCCCCCTTGTTTTGGAGGCCCCTGGGGGCCCTGCGGTTGGGGTCCAGGCTTTCCGGACGCTTGCTGAGGAGGGCCTCTCTGCTGTGGGGCCCCTTGTCCCTGTTTCGGAGGACCCCCCTGCTGCTTCTGCGGGGCCTTCCCGGGGCCGGCCTTCTGTCCCTGCTGCTGGGCCGGTTTCCCCTTCACCTCCTCCTCCTCTTCCTCCTCATCCTCCTCCTCCTCCTCCTCCTCCTCCCCCTGTTCCCCGAACAGGCTGAACTTGTTGACGGCGGAGGAGACGGCGCTCAGCGGGTTGGCCCCGCTCAGGAAGTTGGAGGAGAACATGGCGGCTCGGGGCGGGTCTTTGGCCTCGGGCCGCGGGCGCGGCTCCGCGAGGCCGGCGGACGACGGGCTCTTCCCCGGCGGGGCCTGCCTGCCTGCCGGACCCGCCCGGAGGGCATCAACCGTCTGGCTCTCGCTTATCCCAGAAGGGCCCTGGGCGGAGGAGGGCTGTCCTGTCCGCTGCGGCCGATGGCTCGCATCCACCTCGGGTTTCCTGAGCAGGGGAACGCAGACAGGGAGAAAGGGCGAGTGAGAAAGGGGGGCGTACCTCTAATGTCTACTTTGATGAGCTCCCTCAAAAAAAAAACACCACAAATTACATTACATTACATTACGGGCATTTGGCAGACGCTCTTATCCAGAGCGACGTACAACAAAGTGTAATAAGCATAACCAGGAACAAGTATGACGAAACCCCTTAGAGAGAAGTACCGGGTCCAAGTGCAGGGAACAACCGCATAGTTCAACTTGGACCCTGAAGGTTAAACTGATTAACACTAGCACAACGAGAACGGCAACAACGCAGTCTATGGGAAAAAAAAAACAAAAAAAAACAAAAAATACCCCAAACTGCAGGCTTCAGGCCACCAGTGATGTACATTTGGGTTTGTTTATGTATTTAGCATTTAGCAAACCGTGACAACTGTGTAGGTTTAAATACTGCCTGCATCCCAGACTTATTGCAACTGTACACTCTCAGAAAAAAAGGTACCATCCACTACCTAGAAAGGTACAATCGCTTGTCACTAGTACCTTTAGAGGTACAGTTTTGTACTTCGCTTAATGAACTGGAAATGTAAGCTGCGGATTCGCAGTCAACATGAGGGAACAGTGTTTTTTCTCCTTGCATTGCACCTCTTCTGCACTTTCCCTGTCTGTGCGATCGTGTGAATTTCACCTTTATATATAAAGCCTATTTCTACATTTTTAAATCAAGCCTATATCCAGCTAATTTAAACGTCGATTGGTCTTAATATAATCCAGACCAGGGTGTCCTCAGCCTGAAACTCTCATTAAACAACAGCATTTGATCCTCAGACTGGTTGTTTTCGCTCACCAGGTAGTAACCTTCCTGCTGTCCAGGTTAGCTTATAAAAGTTACAGTGCACACAATAGCACTTCATTTTTGGCGCACTGTAATTAAACGCAAGTAAATCAACATTACCCAAGGCTACGCATTACAAACGCACCAGAACGACTTTGAGCGGTAGCAGAAACGAATGAGTTGGAAAAAACTGTTATTTTTCTTGCAATCTCGTTTTCTCCGTGTTTGTCATCCGTGTCTGGCGCATGTTTCAGGACCTTGGACAGGGCTCGGGTCTGAAAAGCGAGGCAGACCAATGCTCCGCGCTTCCTCAGAACTAGACAGGATGTTTGATTGGCTTCTCTTCGAGAGTAATACAATATGCTCAATATAAAACGAGCGGGGGAATTAAACGAGTGCAGTCTTGTATCCATTTGTAGTTCTAAATTTAGCTATTAATATTGATACCCCTCCCTCGCCCAGCCTGGAGCAACAGTAACACATTCTGAATGTATGACAGACACTGACGATGTAGAAATTCACTTTCACGTTGACGTTACGCGTAGCCTTCCTACTAGCAAACGTGCCGTCAACGACACATAAAGAGAGTCAATTTAAACCGAACGTTATAATAACGCCTAGCTTCATGGCTATTATAAGAGACAGAGGAACGATTAGAGGGATGAAACGGGGGAAGCAGAAGGTGTTTAAGGTGGTCGAAGCCCATCCTGCAATGGATCGTCCTCACAGTTCTTTAACCAGTAGCCAGTTTGGCTAGCCATAATAATAATGTTGATTAAGTTGTGAGGCGACAGAAAAACGATCTGGTGTTACGATCCGAGAAATTTAAATAATCTGCCGGTTATGCTATGAAACACGCTGGGCCGAATATGAACAAAATATGACCCAAATGCATTGCGTTTACGATTTTGTGATAGCAAGGGGCTATAGTTAAAATGAAACATGTTGTTTCCAATAGGAACCCATAACGTAGTAAGAAATGATATAGTAAACAGCATCCAAACAGCAAGAGTGTAGCGACATCGCTTCCGTTTCTGCATGAGCTACTGTTTTACAACTCGCCGCTACTACATTATAATTATCGAATAACGGAAGGTAAATATGACTGGGTGTGAACACGTAATTCTATGTGCGGTTTTCTCCTGGTGCGCTAATTCCAGGCTGCCATGCACTAGCCACAACACCGCATCTATTTACAGCTCCCTGGTACGAGCAGGGGACGAGGTGGAAAATCTGACTGCACAAAAATAATGGAAGGAATGGAATAATGGATCGTGCCTTTGCGACGGCGCATCCCTTGCGCTTCCAGGCTTCGCTTGCGCCCTTGACATTACAGCGGCGATCTGTTTCCTCTCCTCCTCGCTCAGCTGGCTTAGATCCGCCTCCATTCCTGCCGGGACCTGAACGGAGCCCCCTTTGCCATCGGATGCGTCCCCTCCTGGCAATCCAGCGAGCCCCCCTTCCCCACCCTCCGCACTCGCCTCGTTCCCCATGACCGATCCCCGATCGGAACGACGCCCGACGGATTCAGAAGGTAAGCGCTTCGAACGGCAGAAATCCCACTGCGATTCGACTTCTCTGCCCGCTTCGCATCGTGAGTTAGCCCTCCATCTTTAGCCAGCCCTTCCGCGGTATCCGCCGTTTGTCTCGCGCATCCCTGCTACCGCCGCGGATGGAGGTTAAAGAGCTCCCGAGTCCAAACCTCTCCCAGCCCTCTCGCGCCAACGCGCATGTTCCTCCTTTGACAGGTGATCAGCGCACATCACCACGCGAAAACGGAACTTAAAGGGACAGCGCGTGTATTATGACTGCAACATTCATGCGCGCCGTGCACATCAGCGCTATCCTATTTACATTTTATTATTCACACTATATAGTATTTATAAACAACAGGCAAGACGCCGCTAATGCTCAAAAAATGGTGTGCAATTCTGAAACAGAATGCAACTTAACAACCCCTTTTTTTCAAATTCATTTTTAATTGACTTCAGTTTCGAAACTTAACGATATCATCCAATATCATTAAATTATTAATTTGTCGATTAACTTTATTCGTTCATCTGGAAGGGCTGATTGGGGCCTTTTTTTTAAGACACCCCTTTGGGCTTGGCCACAGCTGCATCCCATTCAGTTTGAGGGGCATGGGCTCAGGCCAAGAAAAAGACCCCCCCGCCCCATGTCGGCACACTACATCATTAAATTGTAAAAAACGGCTGCCCCCATTCCCTATCATCTGACATATTAGTTTTATTATGACTACAGCGATTTAATTAAGTTTAATAACAATAATCTTAATTATAACAATAACAGCGGCAACAACACAACAACAACAACAACAATAATAATAATAATAATAATAATAATAATAGCAGTAGTCCTTGTCTAAAAAAATAACAAAAACACAATATCCAGGATTCCTTCAATCGGAATCATCACAGGCCTTGTGCTTCATGTTAGATTTAAGGTAGGGGCATTTGCTTCAGCTACTATGGAGAAAATATGAACACAGGCGCTTGGGCACAGAAAGGCCTTTTGGATTGAGTGTCCCACATCCACATTTCATTGATACCAGCCACAAAGGATACCAGCCAAAAAACTCTTTGAATAAGGGACTGGAAGAGCGCTAGAGAGCTCATAAGCTCTGTCTCAGTGAAGGCCACACTATAGTTGGACCAGTTATCTAAACTAAGCATCTCTGTGAGCCAAACAAAGAGAGAGACGTGCTCAGTGCTGCTCCCCGGGGCAAAATGGCCTCTTTCAACGAGTCACCTCATGCGTCCTGTAAATCTGCGGATATTACACGGCCTCCAGGCAGACTCCGGCTCACGTTGTGGAGAGAGGACAGCCGACACAGCGTGAAGTGTCACTGCCCCCACGTGCGCCGGCGTCTTCCTCCGAACGCAGTCGTCGACGGTTTCAGACGAACGGGATTTTGTCGTTTTTGGGAACGTTCCGTGCTCGACGCTCTCGGTGTGAAAATGGCCCAATTTTCCACGAGCAGCAGGGAAGGATAAAATGGGGAACATCAACAAATATACGCGTTCTGTTTTTGGACTCTTCCCCCCCCCCAACCTTTTTCTCCGCAATCTGAAAGCGCGTGCCGTAGCGCCCCCCCCCCAGTGGAGCCGAAGCGCGTGCACCTCTACGACGCGCTCCGCGCTGAGCCAGCACCCGCCACCGCGTCGCCGCCAGAAGAAACAGAACTCAAGCGTGACCCCGGGAAACCCTCCGGCTGACTCCCCCAAAACCGCCCCGTTCCCTGCGAGGGGAGACCCGGCGCGTCCCGTCGGCCGCGGGGTTCCCGGAGTCACGGTCGACGTCGCCGCGGTGGAGGTCCCCCCCCCCAACCCCCGCGACCCTACGGCCCGGCTTCTTCTGCTGACGAGGCTGTTTCGGAGCAAACGGACTGAATATTCATGCGCTTAACGAGGGCCCCGCGGAGGCTCGTCTGAGCGCGGCGGCCCCCTGGGTCCACAGAGCGGCTGTGAGAACACATAAAGGCTGCCATTACCATAGCGATCACAGCCTTATGATAGCCTTCTATTACCATAGAGATCAGAGCCTTATTCTATTACCATAGAGATCAGAGCCTTATGATAGCCTTCTATTACCATAGAGATCAGAGCCTTATTCTATTACCATAGAGATCAGAGCCTTATGATAGCCTTCTATTACCATAGCGATCAGAGCCTTATTCTATTACCATAGAGATCAGAGCCTTATTCCATTACCATAGAGATCAGAGCTTCATGAAAGCTTTCTATTACCATAGAGATCAGAGCCTTATTCTATTAGCATAGTGATCAGAGCCTTATGATAGCCTTCTATTACCATAGAGATCAGAGCCTCATTCTATTACCATAGAGATCAGCCCTTATTCCATTACCATAGCCATCAGAGCCTTATGATAGCCTTCTATTACCATAGCGATCAGAGCCTTATTCTATTAGCATAGAGATCAGAGCCTTATTCCATTACCATAGAGATCAGAGCTTTATGATAGCCTTCTATTACCATAGAGATCAGAGCCTTATTCTATTACCATAGAGATCAGAGCCTTATTCTATTACCATAGAGATCAGAGCCTTATGATAGCCTTCTATTACCATAGAGATCAGAGCCTTATTCTATTACCATAGTGATCAGAGCCTTATTCCATTACCATAGCGATCAGAGCCTTATTCCATTACCATAGCCACCAGAGCCTTATGATAGCCTTCTATTACCATAGAGATCAGAGCCTTATTCTATTACCATAGAGATCAGAGCCTTATTCTATTACCATAGAGATCAGAGCCTTATTCCATTACCATAGCGATCAGAGCCTTATTTCATTACCATAGAGATCAGAGCCATATTCAATTACCATAAAGTTCAGATCCTTATTCCATTACCATAGAGATCAGAGCCATATTCCATTACCATAGAGATCAGAGCCTTATTCCGTTACCATAAATATCAGAGCCTTATTCCGTTACCATAGAGATCAGAGCCTTATTCCCACTAGAATTAACAGCACAAAACACAGTATCAAAGCCTCGGGACACTGGAATAAATGGCCTGGAATGTACAGGATCCTTTTTTTTATTGGGCCAATTATTTTCATGGATTTTGAACAGGAAAAGTGCAACAGGGCCTAGCCAATGTCACAGCTAAATCATTTAGACAAAATGTAGCCTAACACAACAGTAGAGATGCGTCTAGTTCCACTTTCATCCTCCGGCTAGTAATCGTTTGTAGGGGTAGATACACAAAGATGTGTTTTACTCAGCTGATAAATGAGCTGTAATGCATTTGAAGCCGGTACTGGGTCTCAGGACACGCAGGCAACCATCTTCCACTGGGAAGGAACTTCCTCTTAGACTTTGTCTAGTTCCCTGTTTGCACCAAAAAACTAAATTAAAGGGACATGCGTGTTTAAAGAGCGTGTGAACTAAAGAACAGGGCTCATCTTGCTGTGCCACATTTTATTTAGTTCTACTTAATTAAACTTTAATACCGCATTTTCAGAACTAGCCATACACAAAAAGCCTCATAACTCAGCTTCTTTCAACATTAAAACACAGATATTATTCACCTGCACTCACATAAATACAAACATGATTTAAAACTGAAAGGTACAAGCCGACACAGAGTTGATTCATGCTGTACTAAAAACGCAGCTTTCGCATTTTCGGTCGCTAAATTCATTCACAGAGTATGAATCACACAAAGAGCTACTCTTCAGAGGAAGTCATTCATCTGACCCTGGGTTCAACCTGAGCCGCTAATCTCCATTAGCACCGGCTGGGGCTACGGCGTGATCTTCCACCCGCTCCCTCCCCGGAACTCCTCCTCTCTTCTCCCCTTCTCCTCCTCTCTCTCCCTCTCTCCTCTCTCTCTCTCTCTCTCTCTCTCTCTCTCTCTCTCTCTCTCTCTCCCTCTCTCACTCTCTCTCACTATGCTCTGACAGAAGCTCCCGTTGGGGTTGGGGTTGGGGTGGTGGGTGGGGGTTGAGGAGCGGCGGTGGGCGAGCACCAACCCGAAACGCGACGCCACAGACAGGCCAGGTGACCCGGCTTTTTGCGCACAGAGCGGGCTTTCCGTTTCACACCAAATCTAAGATAAGGGGGAGGGGAGGGGTGAACGTCCAATCGCGGGCCGTGCACTGATGACGGACAGGCGCTCGCAGCCGGTGTAGGCAAGCGAAGACCGAGAGAGGGCGGGGCGACTCGTTCGCCCTTTCGGTTTCAGCTCCGGCTGACTTCTTTTGACTTTTTTTCGGTAAAAGGACGACGTCGCTTCCTCTCGGCCGCCCTCAGCGATTGGTCGATCGTGCCCGCCCGTGAAGCCACCGAGCGCGATCGACCAATCGCACGGGGTTCGCGGTGCGGGGGACCGCCCTCGCGTCCTTGCTGAATCGTGAACCGTGCTCTCTCTCAATATGGCCGTCTTGTCGCCCACCAGGCAAATGGTGTAAATAAATCCCGGCTGGAGTGGCTGTCACGCATCCTTAAGGTGAGATTGGGGGGCGGGCAGGGGGTGAGTCACTACCCCAAATCCCCCCCCCCCCCCTCCCTGCCCGCCCCAATACCGCTCACTGTAAAGACCTATGAGATTGATGAATGACGCTGAATGCATTAATGAATCCATTCATTGCATAATTACAAACGGACACACAGGGAGCGCGGATCAGTTTTTTATGAGCGTGAGTCAGGCTGGAACGCCGCCTGTGCGCCTCTCGCCGGAGGACAGGAGCGCGGGGGTTGTGGAGTGCGCGGCAACGTGCGGCAGGTGCGGTCAGGGTGCGGCAGGGTGCGGTCGGGTGTGGTCATGGTGTGGTCTCGTGCAGTCAGGGTGCAGGTCTTCGGGTGCAGTCAGGTGTGCGGTCAGGGTGCGGTCCGGTGTGGTCTGTGGTGTGGGTCTGGGTGCAGTCAGGGTGCAGTCGGGGGGTGCGGTCTCGGTGCGGTCGGGGTGCGGTCAGGGTGTGGTCATGGTGTGGTCTCGGTGCAGTCAGGGTGCGGTCTCGGTGCAGTCAGGGTGCGGTCAGGGTGTGGTCAGGGTGCGGTCGCGGTGCGGTCAGGGTGCGGTCACAGTGCGGTCTCGGTGCGGTCGGGGTCGGGGTGGGGGCCGAGCGGCTCACCCAGGACATGCGCAGGGGCCCCGGGCGAAGGCTCACTGACCGCACATCCGCAGGGAACGCTAACGGAATGTCCACGCGAGTCATCGCCAGCGAGACGAACTCTCTCGCCGCATACGGGCGGCAGTGTAGTGTAACGGGTAAGGAGCTGGTCTTGTAACATAAAGGTCGCAGGTTCGATTCCCGGGTAAGGACACTGTTGTTGTACCCTTGAGCAAGGTACTTAACCTGCATTGCTTCAGTATATATCCAGCTGTATAAATGGATGCAGTGTAAACCCGATGTGAAAAGTCGTGTAAGTCGCTCCGGATAAGAGCATCTGTTAAATGCCTAGTGCAGTGCAATGTAACGCATGAAGTGAGAAGTTCTTTGCGCGTCTGGGGTGTACCGATGGCGGCCATCCCGCTGCCCTTAGCGCTAGGGCGACATAGCTCAGGAGGTAAGACCGATTGTCTGGCAGTCGGAGGGTTGCCAGTTCAAACCCCGCCCTGGGCATGTCGAAGTGTCCTTGAGCAAGACACCTAACACCTAACCCCTAACTGCTTTGGCGAATGAGAGGCATCAATTGTAAAGCGCTTTGGATAAAAGCGCTATATAAATGCAGTCCATTTACCATTTAGGGTTCGTGCGGTGAGCTCAGCGGGGCAGGGCTCCGCCTCCTCTCTGCGACGAGGGGAGGAAGCGGCTCTCAGATTTAAACGTTGAGTGCGGATTTAAGTGCTACAGCTGTTCAGCGTTCCCGAAATAAGGCGAGGGATAAGAGATCCTGACATACGCTGGAAGCGGTCCTGCAGGAAAGAGCGTTTACAGTGCGCAAGGAGTGGGAACTGAATGACTAACGCACATCTCCTGTATGAGAAAGAGAGAGAGAGAGAGAGAGAGAGAGAGAGAGTGAGTCAGTCAGTGAGAGAGAAAGAGAGAGTGACTCTGTGAGTGTGTGTGTGTGTGTGTGTGTGTGAACGCAAACCAATGAACCAGCTAAGCCTGTGCACAGCAGTGTCCGAAGGCACGCAGCGCAGCCGCGAAGTGTGCCTTTTTATAAAACAGTGCCCCCGATGGAGGAAACGGGCAGTGCGCCTGGCCCCGGTAATCCCCCCTGATCCGCGCTGGGGCAGATAATGCTCGCGATCAGCAGGAGCCCCGAGGAGCCGGGGCGGGATTTAGCCCTCCCCCCCCTCCTTCCTGTCCTGCGGTGGAAAGAGTCAGGGAGGAGCCAGCGCGCTAGCAGGGGTTTTAGCGGGGGGTTTAGCGGGCACTCTCTCACTGCGCGTTCGATCCCAGGGCGAACGGCGCGTCGTGGACGCAGCCCGCGGCTCCCAGCTTTTCAATGGGGGCCCGAGCCGCTCCGAGCGCGCGGCTAACGCCAGAGCGCTAACGCCGGAGCACTAACGCCAGAGCGCTAATGCCAGAGCGCCAACGCCGGAGCGCTAATGCCAGAGCACTAACGCCAGAGCGCTAACGCCGGAGCGCTAACGCCGGAGCTGCTAACGCCAGAGCGCTAACGTCGGAGCGCTAACGCCGGAGCGCTAACACCAGAGCGCTAACACCAGAGCAATAACGCCAGAGCGCTAACGCCGGAGCGCTAACGCCACAGTGCTAACGCCGGAGCGCTAACACCAGAGCAATAACGCCAGAGCAATAACACCGGAGCGCTAACGCCGGAGCGCTAACGCCGGAGCGCTAACGTCGGAGCACTAACGCCGGAGCGCTAACGCCGGAGCGCTAACACCAGAGCGCTAACGCCAGAGCTGCTAACGCCGGAGCGCTAACGCCGGAGCGCTAACGCCGGAGCGCTAACCCCAGAGCGCTAATGCTGGAGCGCTAACCCCAGAGCGCTCACGCCAGAGCGCTAATGCTGGAGCGCTAACCCCAGAGCGCTCACGCCAGAGCGCTAATGCCGGAGCGCCGACATTCTGTCCGTGACAGAAACACAGACAGGGCGAGTCCCGGGGCGAAGCGCGGACGCGACCCGTACGTTTTGAGGCGGCGACGCGACTACGAATCAGCAGCTGGTACTTTATGATGTCACAAGTGGGTTAGGCTGCGCTCCCCGTTTGTCACTAACTGACGCTGATGACCCAAAGCTGGCCCCAGACCCCGGGGGCCGGGCGCCGTTCCTCTCAGCGCACACGCACCGAATGGGTTAGAGCTCCTGCAGCCTCCCTCACGAGGGGCGAGCGTGGAGGCGCGAGCGAGGAGGCGCAAGGAGGTTTTATCTGCTCTGCACAGCTCCGGGGCTCGCAGAGTTCTGAGCCTCGCTCGCCCACCCCACCTGCACACAGAGCCCCGCTCGCCCACCCCACCTGCACACAGAGCCCCGCTCGCCCACCCCACCTGCACACAGAGCCTCGCTCGCCCGCCCCGCCTGCACACAGAGCCTCGCTCGCCCACCCCACCTGCACACAGAGCCCCCCCCACCCCACCTGCACACAGAGCCCCCCCACCCCACCTGCACACAGAGCCCCGCTCGCCCACCCCACCTGCACACAGAGCCTCGCTCGCCCGCCCCGCCTGCACACAGAGCCTCGCTCGCCCCACCCACCTGCACACAGAGCCTCGCTCGCCCACCCCACCTGCACACAGAGCCTCGCTCGCCCACCCCACCTGCACACAGAGCCCCCCCCACCCCACCTGCACACAGAGCCTCGCTCGCCCACCCCACCTGCACACAGAGCCTCGCTCGCCCGCCCCACCTGCACACAAAGCCTCGCTCGCCCACCCCACCTGCACACAGAGCCCCCCCCACCCCACCTGCACACAGAGCCCCCCCCACCCCACCTGCACACAGAGCCCCCCCCACCCCACCTGCACACAGAGCCTCGCTCGCCCACCCCACCTGCACACAGAGCCTCGCTCGCCCGCCCCACCTGCACACAAGCCTCGCTCGCCCACCCCACCTGCACACAGAGCCCCCCCACCCCACCTGCACACAGAGCCTCGCTCGCCCACCCCGCCTGCACACAGAGCCTCGCTCGCCCACCCCACCTGCACACAGAGCCCCACCCCACCTGCACACAGAGCCCCCCCCCACCTGCACACAGAGCCCCCCCCCACCCCACCTGCACACAGAACCCCCCCCCACCTGCACACAGAGGCACATCTGACACTTACTCACGAGAGAAATGCACAGCTGTTTCCCTGTGAGTCTCTCTCTCTCCCTCTCTCTCTGTCTCTCTCTCCCTCTCACTCTCTCTCTCCCCCCCCCCCCCCCCTTCTCTCTCTCTCCCCCCCCCCTCTCTCTCATGTCTCTCCCTCTCTCTCAGGAGCAAGGTCAGAGTGTAATGAATCCGGTAACCGGATCTCAGCGCCTCTGCCAGTTTCATTAAATTTAAATATCCGCCTGCATGGTGGAAAGAGATCTGTGGAGAGGGGACAGGCAGCCACACCTGAGACGTAACCATTATACAGAGAATATCTCTATAACTTCAAACAGGTTTCACTGAGCTTACAACACACCTAGGCAGCGGCAAAACGCTTGTATGTCAGCATTATTATTATAATTATTATTATTATTATTATTGATAGTTTACTTTATATTTGGAACGCCGGTGTGCCTAGATGCAAGGCAGAAGAGAGCGCGGACGCTTCCATTGAACCCAAAGCGACAGTCGACAAGCCACGAAACAAGAAAGCCGCCCGGCGGGCGAAGTCGGCCGGACGCTCGGAAAGAGTGCGAACTGAAGTGGGAGAGTCGCGTACCTTCCCAGGCGCGGGCGGGCGAAGCCCCCCTCTGGTGTTCCGGCACGTTCCGGGCGGCGTCTGGCAGCGCTCCTTATCCCTGGGGCTCCCGCAAGAAGGACTGGCGGTCCGATCCCGCCCGCTACGAGCGCTCCACTGACGGGGCGGACCGGCCGATTACCCGCCAAACTAAAAATAAATACCTCCTTAAAGGGACAGCGCGCCTTTATCTCCCGCCACCCATCTCCCTCCTCTCCCCCGGGGACAGCCCTCCTCCTCCCCCCCTCTGACGTCAGACCCGCGCTAAGCTTCTTACCGCCGATCTGCCGCCCGTCCTCGGCCCTCCTCCCGCGCGCCGAGCCAAATCCGCGTCCTAGCAACCGTGCGTGTGCGTGTGCGTGTGTGTGTGTGTGTGTGGGGGGGTGTGTGTGTGTGTGTGGGGGGTATGGTGTGTGTGTGTGTGTGTGGGGGGGGGGGGGTGGGGGGGGGTCGGGGGTTCAAATGTAACTGCTACCAATTCAATTCAATTCAATTCCCAATCTAATTGTCATTTTAAATAAATTAAAAATATGAGGCATTTGCTTTTTTTTTGTTCAGCTTCCTCGCTTAAGGCCCACTGTTGCCAAACGACAGGGAAGTCCCGTCTCTTTGGAAGAGGGCCGGCGTGGGTGAAGGCTTTCACTTGGGTGCAGGCTTTTCACTCACTGCTGAAACCTGGGATTTGACCGGTCAGCCAGTCAAGGTCAGGCCGGGCAGCGCTCGGAGCTCAGAGCTCTCAGCGTATTTCAGACCGGACAGAGCTCAGAGCTCAGAGCTCCCAGCGCTTTCGCTGCGTATTTCAGACCGGGCAGCGCTCAGAGCTGAGAGCTCTCTGCGTATTTCAGACCGGGCAGCGCTCAGAGCTCAGAGCTCCCAGCGCTTTCGCTGCGTATTTCAGACCGGGCCGAACCGGAGCTGCGGCGTTCTCCAGCGCTGCGCGAAGCCAAACCCGCTGATTTTAAAAAGCGTGTCTATTAATCATGGCCGCCGGGCCAGCGGAGAAAGAGCCGGTCGAGGGTAAGGCCTGTTGCTCTTGGAGCTGTTTTCAGAGGGCGGGCCTTTACTAATGATGGGGCAGGCCTGAATGCAGGCCCCTCTGGCTAATGCTCCAGGGTGGGGGCGGGGGGGAGGGTGGTTATTAAAATGTAATTCTCCTAGCGTGGGTGTGGCATGGGGCTGGGGGGGGTGTGGATCTGATGAAGCAGATGGGGGGGGTGGATCTGGTGTGGCGGGATGCTGGGGGGGGGGGGTGGATCTGGTGTGGCGGGATGCTGGGGGGGGGTGTGGATCTGGTGTGGCGGGATACTGGGGGTAGGGGTGTGGATCTGGTGTGGCGGAATGCTGGGGGGGTGGGTGGGGGGTGGGGGCTGGACACGGCCACAGCTGAAAGAGCGCTCTAGCCTCCACCGCCACGCCCAAATGCATAAGACGCAACCGGAGCTTTCTGTCACAGCGCTGAGCTGGGGGGACAGGAGCTGGCAGGCTGGAATACCAGCGGGGGGAACGCCAAAGCACCCTGAACACTGCACTCCGCCTGAACCCCCCCCGCCCCAAACGCACCCCAAAATCACCCCGCACAGAGGGGTCGACTCAACCTGCCAGTAATGCACAGCAAAGTAAGTGCTAGGTCTGTTGTGGATCTGCTTGTGTGCGTGCGCTGTATGTCTGTGACTTTGTGTGTTAGTGTGCGTGTTGTGTGCGTACCTACATGCCTGTGTGTGTGTGAGTGTGTGTGTGTGTGTGTGCATGTGCGTGCGGGTGTGTGCGTGCGTGTGTGTGTGTGTGAGTGCGTGTGTGTGTGTGTGTGTGCATGTGAGTGCGCGTGTGTGTGTGCGTGAATGTTTGTGTGTTAGTGTATGTGCGTGTGAGTGCGTGTGTGTGAGTACGTGTGTGTGTGTGTGTGTGTGTGTGAGTGTTAGTGTGCGTTTGTGTGTGTGTGTGTTAGTGTGTGTGCGTGTGCGTGTGTGTGTGTGAGTGCGTGTGTGAGTGTTAGTGTGCGTTTGTGTGTGTGTGTGCGTGTGTGCGTGTGAGTGTGTGTGTGTGTGGGTGTGAGTGAGTGTGTGTGTGTGTGTGTGAGTGTGTGTGTGTGTGTGTGTGTGTTAGTGTGTGTGCGTGTGCGTGTGTGTGTGTGAGTGCGTGTGTGAGTGTTAGTGTGCGTTTGTGTGTGTGTGTGCGCGTGTGCGTGTGAGTGTGTGTGTGTGTGTGGGTGTGAGTGAGTGTGTGTGTGTGTGTGTTAGTGTGCGTTTGTGTGTGTGTGTGTTAGTGTGTGTGCGTGTGCGTGTGTGTGTGTGAGTGCGTGTGTGAGTGTAGTGTGCGTTGTGTGTGTGTGTGCGCGTGTGCGTGTGAGTGTGTGTGTGTGTGTGGGTGTGAGTGAGTGTGTGTGTGTGTGTGTTAGTGTGCGTTTGTGTGTGTGTGTGTTAGTGTGTGTGCGTGTGCGTGTGTGTGTGTGAGTGCGGGTGTGAGTGTTAGTGTGCGTTTGTGTGTGTGTGTGTTAGTGTGTGTGAGTGCGTGCGTGTGTGTGTGAGTGTGTGTGTGTGTAATATTAATCGCATTAGGGGGGTAATCTCACACAGCTGGGCGTTTCTGCTGCGTTGGGATCCCGGCGGCGCTTCCTCACTGATGACAAAAAGGCTAAAAGGCTCCCGTCAGCCGCAGCTCACTCCCGCCGCTGAACAAGAGCATCATGGGACTGCAGATCCAGCCTTCAGCTCCCTGCCTCAGACAAACAGGGCGCCAACCCGCGAAGCACCATCACTTATAATTCCCGGCTTATAACCTAACCTGCTCCGGGCCTACCCGAACGGCAGGGATGTTTCATCTGAAGGGGGTGACATAGCTCAGGAGGTAAGACCGATTGTCTGGCAGTCGGAGGGTTGCTGGTTCAAACCCCGCCCTGGGCATGTCGAAGTGTCCTTGAGCAATACACCTGACCCCTAACCCCTAACTGCTGGCAATGAGAGTATCAATAACGCTTGATAAAGCGCATATAAAGCAGCCGTTTCCATTACACGCAACAGGCGTTCCAACCGCTCGCAGAAATCGACAATTAAGACTTCTTCTGCGACGGGTCTTGCGCTGGTCTGTCTGTCTGGTCAAACTCAAGCCGGAGAACCTGCCTTCCACCGGAACCCAAGCACCAAACAGCTTCCCCCGGCCGATCGACGTCGGACTTGTTTTCCTACCGTGCAGGCCCTTGTAAGACAACGTTTTGGATTCTGTAAACAACACAACATTTTTTTTTTTTTTTTTGCATCCCTCTCCTGTAGGGAGAAGCCATTTTTTTTTGTGGAAACAAGACTTATATAAAAACGGGCCGTTTCTTTTCTGGAAGGTTTCTGAGGAGCAGCTCCGCTAAGCGGGTGCGACGTAGGGCGACGTAGCTCAGGAGGTAAGACCGATTGTCTGGCAGTCGGAGGGTTGTCGGTTCAAACCCCGCCCTGGGCATGTCGAAGTGTCCTTGAGCAAGACACCTAACCCCTAACTGCTCTGGTGAATGAGAGGCATCAATTGTAAAGCGCTATATAAATGCAGTCCGTTTACCATTTACAATGGTTTGGATTCTATAAACAACACAACATTTTTTTTTGCATCCCTCTCCTGTAGGGAGAAACCATTTTTTTGTGGAAACGAGACTTATATAAAAACGGGCCGTTTCTGAGGAGCAGCTCCGCTGAGCGGACGGAGTGTAGCACAGTGGGTAAGGAACTGGGCTTGTAACCGAAAGGTCGCAGGTTCGATTCCCGGGTAAGGACACTGCCGTTGTACCCTTGAGCAAGGTACTTAACCTGCATTGCTTCAGTATATATCCAGCTGTATAAATGGATGCAATGTAAATGCTATGTAAAAAGTTGTGTAAGTCGCTCTGGATAAGAGCGTCTGCTAAATGCCTGTAATGTGATGTAATGTAATGTCTGATGTTCGCAGTTTGAGTGACAGCCCAGACCGGGCTCCTTCCACCCGACCGGTCTCCCCCCCCTCCCCCCCTTGGAAGGGGTAACGCTATCGCGCGGCCTAGCCTCGAACCCGTATATAATTGAAGAGGTGTAAAACAAGATGCGCTATGGAATAACTGGAGACGCAGTCCGGCGTGTGTTTGGTTTTGCCGCAGGGTCGCAGGGTCGAAGGTCGGCTCGCCGCGGCACGTCGTTATTATTCGCGTGCTGTGTAGCGCACACGCGCTCATGCTAACCGCTCGCTTCCCGCTAACGTGGCAACCCAGTGAGTACCGCTGGTCATCCTTATGCACTCCACTGCCATACTTACACACTGCGCTGCCATACTTACACACTGCGTAAGGAGGCCAGCGCAGTGCGTAAGGAGGCCAGCGCAGTGCGTAAGGAGACCAGTGCAGTGTGTAAGGAGGCCAGCGCAGTGTGTAAGGATGACCAGCGCAGTGTGTAAGGAGGCCAGTACAGTGCGTAAGGATGACCAGTGCAGTGTGTAAGGAGGCCAGCGCAGTGCGTAAGGATGACCAGTGCAGTGTTTAAGGAGGCCAGCGCAGTGCGTAAGGAGGGCAGTGCAGTGTGTAAGGATGACCAGTGCAGTGCGTAAGGAGGCCAGCGCAGTGCGTAAGGATGACCAGTGCAGTGTGTAAGGATGACCAGTGCAGTGTGTAAGGAGGCCAGTACAGTGTGTAAGGATGACCAGTGCAGTGTGTAAGGAGGCCAGTACAGTGTGTAAGGATGACCAGCGCAGTGTGTAAGGATGACCAGTGCAGTGTGTAAGGATGACCAGTGCAGTGTGTAAGGATGACCAGTGCAGTGCGTAAGGATGACCAGTGCAGTGCGTAAGGATGACCAGTGCAGTGTGTAAGGATGACCAGTGCAGTGTGTAAGGATGACCAGCGCAGTGTGTAAGGATGGCCAGTACAGTGCGTAAGGAGGCCAGCGCAGTGCGTAAGGAGGCCAGCGCAGTGCGTAAGGAGACCAGCGCAGTGTGTAAGGATGGCCAGTGCAGTGTGTAAGGAGGCCAGCGCAGTGCGTAAGGAGGCCAGCGCAGTGCGTAAGTACGGCGGCGGAGTGTGTAAGTACGGCAGCGCTACAGGCGACCCCGCCCGCTCCCTCTCGCGCCGATTTGGGAGCCGACGTACCGTGTCAGGGGCGGAGGTGAACACTTTAAATAAATGCTCTAAGTGCAGCCTGCATAACAAATTAGCCTGCACAGTTCGAGAGCGTAATGATAGAGCACTCCCATTGTTTTCATGCTGTCTGTCTGTCTGTCTCTGTCTTTCTGTCTGTCTGTCTGTCTGTCTGTCTGTCTGTCAGTCTGTCTGTCTGTCTCTCTGTCTGTCTGTCTGTCTGTCTGTCTGTCTTTCTGTCTGTCTGTCTGTCTGTCTGTCTGTCTGTCTGTATGTCTGTCTGTCTGTCCACAGATGTCGAGTGTTTTTTTTTAGTGCGTGCGCAAAGCCAAAGCGTGAAGTCAGCGTGAAGCCAAAAGCAAATTTCCCACGTTTCTACCCTTTTTCCTGTTTTGACTACCCGATTCCCGGGTAAGGACGCTGCCGTTGTACCCTTGAGCAAGGTACTTAACCTGCATTGCTTCAGTATATATCCAGCTGTATAAATGGATACAAAATGCCATGTAAAAGTTGTGTAAGTCGCTCTGGATAAGAGCGTCTGCTAAATGCCTGTAATGTAATGTAATGTAATGTAACTTCAGACGTACGCCTAGCCCGAGCTAACCGCTTCTCGGAAGTTCGCACCGAGCGCTCTTTTTACATTACATTATTACATTACAGGCATTTAGCAGACGCTCTTATCCAGAGCGACTTACACAACTTTTACACAGCATTTTACATTGTATCCATTTATACAGCTGGATATATACTGAAGCAATTTCGGTTAAGTACCTTGCTCAAGGGTACAACGGCAGTGTCCTACCCGGGAATCGAACCTGCGACCTTTCGGTTACAAGCCCAGTTCCTTACCCACTGTGCTACACTCCGTCCTATTGAGAGTGTGAGGGAGTTCCTGAGCGCGACCCGAAGGGGGGAGACCTCTCCAGTAGTCGAGCGCGCGCTTTCGCCAGCAGGAGTCCGCGGCGCCGCGTTTAATCCCCGGTCCCCCCCAACGAGGGCCCAACGAGAAAAAAAAGCGAATTCCCCCTCGCCGCGGCGACAGGAGGCGCGGCCGGGAAGCTGTCCAGGAGAAGCTCGTTTCAGAAGGGTCCACGCGGGAGGCCTGCGAAAGCTCGGCGGTCTCCTCCGCCGTTCCAACCTCGCCGCTGCTGCTGCTGCTGCTGCCGCGCGCCGCGCTTCCTCCGACCCTCCAAGGTCGCGAGGTCACGCGAACGTGCGAACGGAACGTTCTGATGTCACGATCGCCGCCGGCGACTGAAAGCGGCGGGGTTCCAGAACGCTGACCGAGAATTCCGAAGGAGAAAAAAAAAAACAAAAAAAAACGCATTCCACAAAAAAAAAAAAACCTACTACTCCACGAAAGGGTCGGCGCAATCCCGCGGAGCGGACGTCCTCGTCTCCGGCGCGGGTTCGAGCTAAACCTTCGGAGCCTTCCCTCCAGGGGGGAGCTGGAGACGTGCGGTACGAGCACGGGGGACCCGCACGCCGGTGGTGCGGGGGGCTTTTCGTTCGGGGGAGGCCGCACTTCGATATCACCTTCGCTAGCGGCCCGGGGCGGCGGCGGCGGCGGCGCGCTTTTTTCGGGGCGGATCGAGTCGCGGGGTTAAAATATTTACGAGCGCCCGCGGCCGTCGCGGCGGCAGCAGCTGCTGCTCCTCCTCCGGGCGACGGCTGCCAAGACCCAGAGTACCCAGACCGCAACAAAGAGGCGTTTTTTTTTACGAAGCTTAAATGCCATTCCATATTCCATATTCCATCCCTCCCTTCCCCCCTGTAAATGACTAAACTTAGGGTTGTAACTAGGCAGCTGTCTCATAGGTAACTTAGTTGATGTGTCTGTCTTAACGACTACTTGTATTTTTATTTATTTTTATTTTTCCATAGATTGCGTTGTTGCCGTTCTCGTTGTTAGTGTTAATCAGTTTAACCATCAGGGTCCAAGTTGAACTATGCGGTTGTTCCCTGCACTTGGACCGGTACTTCTCTCTAGGGGTTTTCGACACACTCGTTCCTGGTTATGGTTATTACACTTTGTTGTACGTCGCTCTGGATAAGAGCGTCTGCCAAATGCCTGTAATGTAATGTAATGTAATATTTTATTCATTTATATCGCTGGACGTTTTAGCTAAGTGGGCGTGGCTACGGTTCAGTGGGGCCCCCCCTCATGTATTATGCATTTAACCTTTTTTCAGGTGTGTGCGTATTGTACGCGCAACCTTTTCGGTTACAAGTCAGCTACGCTAACTGTCCTTTTGTGTGCTGTAGATCCCAAGGACGGCGATACAGGCAAGATTTTAAAAAAAAAAACCTAATTAGCTTGCCGATTCGCTCAGTCCTCGCCAAAGGGTTCTTTGGTGCGAACCTCTGAAACAAAAACAAATTAAATCCAAAAACCGGAGGAGCTGTTGCAGCCCCTTCATAAATGTTGACGTAAAACATATATTTCACAGTAAATATATATATATATATACTGTGAAGGTGGATACTTCAGTTGCCGCCACCTTCACAGTATAAAAGCACAGTGACTCGTCTGGTGTTAATCCAACTCTGACAGAGTTGAATAGGGACCGTACATACTCTGTACGGACCGCATGTACTCTGTAAACAGTCATTACATTACATTACAGGCATTTAGCAGACGCTCTTATCCAGAGTGACTTACACAACATTTTACATAGCATTTTTTTACATTGTATCCATTTATACAGCTGGATATATACTGAAGCAATGCAGGTTGAGTACCTTGCTCAAGGGTACAGCGGCAGTGTCCTTACCCGGGAATCGAACCTGCGACCTTTCGGTTACAAGCCCAGTTCCTTACCCACTGTGCTACTGTGCCACTGTGAGTTGAATAGGGACCGTACGTACTCTGTAAAGAGTCGGTTTAACGCAGAGCCTTTAGCTGTGAGGATATAACTTGACATGGTGGCCAGCATTAGGCACTCCGGACACCTGAACATTTGAAGCACGTGTTCAGGTATTACCCTCGCGCATATTCAGCTGGTGCAACGGTGGAACGCAGGCAAATTAAGGAGCGAACGTATGCGTCTGGTGCCCGGAAGAAAAATGGGGTCCAAAGCTACCTTCGTTCACGGCGATGAACTACAAGTGGACTCTTAATAGGGACTCCTGGCGTTCGGCTTCACGGACAGGCAGTACATCTTCCGGCTGATCGCGGACGGATCAGCTGATGGATTGATCGTGTGCGGAACTGCGAGGGGTGAGGTCGGCATCGGTTCGAGTGTGCTCGCCCCTGCTCATTGTGTTTTTACTCAGTGGAGTACACAGTGCTATTTAAATAAATGGATGGTAAATGGACTGCATTTATGTAGCGCTTTTATCCAAAGCGCTTTACAGTTGATGCCTCTCATTCGCCAGAGCAGTTAGGGGTTAGGTGTCTTGCTCAGGGACGCTTCGACACGCACAGGGCGGGGGATCGAACCGGCAACCCTCTGAATACGTGTCAAAGGTGCCTGAGATAGTCGCAGACAAAGCAGAACTCTGGGTATCAGGTACAACATTGCACTTCTATTGATGTAGAAGAGAGGCATTGGTTGGGTGTGTGTGCTTGTGGCTGAACATACTGAAGGAGCATCCCTTCCTTGGTTTTAACAGATTAAAAAAAGTCCCTTTCCACAAACAGCTCCAACTAATTTCAAGTGTAAGTCAGATATGTAGTATTTCTTAAATGGAAGCCGCAAGCTGACTTCCTGATCAAAAAAACAGCCCTCGATGCCATTTTACAACTTAATGAACCAAATACACTACGCTGCCAACTGCCAGGAAATGATGTCGCTTTGTTTCCAAACAGTAAAAGACTTTGCTACCCAAACCTGGGGTTTTCAAGTTCCACTCGGGGAGGACCCACGGTGCATGCAGGTTTGTCAGAGCCGATATCTTCATCAATTAAGACCGTTTGAAAGAGTTCCAACAAAATTTTGTGCAATCACTTATTCCGACAAAACGCAGGTTTGGCCCGCTGCCACGCCACTGAACTTCATTTTCACAAACAGTTCAGTTTCAACGACCAGCTGACTCTCAGTGATTGGGATGCCCCTGACTTTGCCCATCAATTAATAACTGAAACCGAATCAACACCTTCTCAAATGAATCATCTTTCTCACAGCGCATCACAAGCAAATTAAAGCCTGATTAAAAGTCTGAGAATGTGAACGTGGAATGTTTATTCTTCACGACATAAACAGCCGATTTCTGATGTCATGTGACCTTAACAGGCTAAATCATCCTTCACCAGACATCGTGCGTCTAATTAAGAACAATTGACAGCTCATTAATATTCAGAAGCTGGAACGAGGGTAGAAACTAAAACCAGCGAGTCCCCCAGCACCGGGTTTGCCCTGAACCATACGTTACGCATTAGACCAGTGGTGTCAAACTCGTTGCCATGGAGGGCCGTGTGTATGCAGGTTTTCATTCCAGCCTCAGATCTTGATTATATAATTAGTTAAATTATTTGCTGAATTAGGGATGCAGGTTTGTGCACAATGGTGACCCGACGTCTATGGTGACCCGCATTGTCTAAATAAAAATTTTCTTATATTCTGTGCTTCAATGCAGTTAAACGCATATGGCTGAATGAGTAATCAGACTCAATTAAGGCAGCATTAATTGGTTGGAATGAAAACCTGCATACACACGGCCCTCCATGGCACGAGTTTGACACCACTGCATTAGACACTGTGCATTTGAATCAATCCGACTTCTGAAATATATATTCTATATTTCTCTTTCGCTGCATTCTGAAAGTGAGGAATACGTATTTCCCGCCAAAAACAGACTGGCGTAGCGATCTGCGGTTGTGTTCCGCCGCCCCCTCTTTGCTGCACAGGCCGTATATTCTCTGACATTACTGCTGTACGTGGCAGATTTACGCTCACCATAACCTCCGTGTTATGAAAGCCCCACAGCTGGCCCAGCGAGTTTAAAACCCAGAACTGTAAGGAGGCGAAGGAGAAGCTGCACGCACGGACACGCTCGCGGCTAGGCTAAGCTACGAGGCGGCTAGGCTAAGCTACGAGGCGGCTAGGCAACGCTACGAGGCGGCTAGGCTACACTACAAGGTGGCTAGGCTAGACTACGAGGCGGCTAGGCTAAGCTGCGAGGCGGCCAGACTACCCTACGAGGTGGCTAGGCTAAGCTACGAGGTGGCTAGGCTACACTACGAGGCGGCTAGGCTACCCTACGAGGTGGCTAGGCTAATCTACGAGGTGGCTCGACTACCCTACAAGGTGGCTAGTCTACAAGGTGGCTAGGCTAAGCAACGAGGTGGCTAAACTGCGAGTCGGCTAGGCTACACTACGAGGTGGCTAGGCTACGACGCGGCTAGGCTACGCTACGAAGCGGCTAGGCTACGCTACGAGGTGGCTAGGCTATCCTACGAGGCAGCTAGGCTACGAGGTGGCTATGCGGCGCCTGAATTTGCGGCCAGGCCGCGTCCGTCCCATAATTTACGCTGTCCGTTATAGCTCAGGCCGGAGACCACGGGAAGAATTAAAGTCCATTAAAAAAAAGGGAGTTCCGCCATTTTGTCACATCGGCTACAAAAGGGTGACAAGGAGTTTTATGGCGGAGGATTTACTGGTGATTTCCACCGACTGGGAAGAACGAGGTCGTATCGATCGGGGGGGAAGGGAGGGAACGAAAGCCGCAGGCAGGTGGACTGCACTGACGGAAACGGCAATCCCATGAGTCAAAAGGATACTCGGCCCAGATCGACTGTTCATAGGTGTATAAAAAATTTTTTTTTTTAATGAATTGCTTACCTCATATCTCTGGTGGATGTGTTCCATTACATTACAGGCATTTAGCAGACGCTCTTATCCAGAGCAACTTACACAACTTTTTTACATAGCATTTTTACATTGTATCCATTTATACAGCTGGATATATACTGAAGCCCACTGTGCTACCTCCGTCCATGTTCCAGAATGTTCTTCCAAAAAATGAACGGGTGCAGATGCGCTTGTGCTTTAAACCCGGAATGTATTCCGGTGACTTGCTGGTGTTTCACATGACCTGTCCTGGATTCCTGGCATAATTCACACCGGGGAAACCGCGCCAAAATTTTAACCGCTTCACAGGAGCAGGGCAAGACCTGTGGACAAGAAAATCTCTCACGGCAGCGAAATCTCTGAGAACGATAGGGACGGAGTGTGGCACAGTGGGTAAGGAACTGCGCTTGTAACCGAAAGGTCGCAGGTTCGATTCCCGGGTAAGGACACTGCCGTTGTACCCTTGAGCAAGGTACTTAACCTGCATTGCTTCAGTATATATCCAGCTGTATAAATGGATACAATGTAAAGTGCTATGTAAAAAGTTGTGTAAGTCGCTCTGGATAAGAGCGTCTGCTAAATGCCTGTAATGTAATGTAATGGGTTCAGCCGTAAACACCCTCCTTCCTCTTCCTCTGCAGCGCCCTGGACGTCCATGCTGCCGTTCACCAGAAGTTAGCATCAGTTGTCACTGCTTCGTGAGCCTGGCCATGTAGCATTAAATCGCATTCATTTAGCAGAGCCGTTCATAAACTTGGCCCCAGGGCACTCCTGCGTGTGCTGGCTTTCATTCCAACCACAACTGCAATCCCTGAATTGTAAAAGATGTGCTCATCCAACACTTTAATATCTATTAAGGGATAATTTACCCAAGGCCAATAACACTGATATTATGATTTTTCATAAATGTTTCACATTCAAATTTTAATCAACTAATCATCTGATTTCCTGTAATTTGCTACAGTATATTGTGCTTGATAAGGAAATTACATTTTTAAGAGAGTAAATAAAAGTCTTACATCACAGGTAAGATTTGTGTAGCTGTAACTGATGAGTGTGGAAACCTGATAACAGTCAATCAATCAAATCAAATTTTATTGGTATAGCATATTTTACAGCTGTTGTCACAATACGCTTTACAGACAACCCTGGCCTAAACCCCCACAAGAGCAAGACTAAGGCAACAGTGGCAAGGAAAAACTCCCTGTGGCAGATGGGAAGAATCCTCGGAAGGAACCAGACTCAAGGGGGAAACCCACCCTCCTCTGGTCGGCTCAGGGTGCCGACTGGTGACCAGCATGTCAGCCAGTTAACAGGAACTGAAGTTTGTACAAAATGAATAGCTCAAAAAAGCAAACAGGAACAAGCCAAGCCTGCGTTGCGTTAAGGAATAAAAGACAAAAATGAAAAATTATGTTCTGTGAACGGCCTTCATATAGAGACTGGCGGCACTGTAACAAACATGCCACACGTATGCAGGGCTCCAACTTGAGCCAGAAATTCCACCACCATAACACTAGCTGAGACTTGACCAGACCAATCAGATTCAAGGGAAATGGACCTTTCCAGATGTTCTAGAAAGAGAGAACCTGTGCTGTAAAGACTATCCAGAAGATGACAACTGAACTCGATCAGTGTTTTCTTCATCTGCGCACTCCTCAGTGGCATCTCAATTTATCCAGAAACAAGCCGCTGAGATCATTACTTGTCTAAATTGCTTTAGATTAAAGAGAAGCACCTGGCTGTTGCAGACAGTGTAGTAACCACCCCTTGCCTATAACTTGAGTTCACCTCACTGTTTTTGTATTGCGTTATTCAATTCCATAGCAGCTGGCTGTGTTTTTTTGAATGCCCTGCACTACATCACGCTGTTATCCAGGCTTAAATTACAACGGTCAGACGGTTAGTTAGTAAAGCATGACAGAGTTTGGGGAGAAAGCGCCTGCTTTTTTTTACCTTACTGGCAAAATGTTGCGGGGCTGTTTTACGGTGTCGTTTTCTTCTCCACAGGGGCGGCTGCAGCTGAGCCTAATTATCGAGGATTATCCTTCCTCCCAGGCGCCCGGAGCCACGCGCCTCCTTATCTTCAGTTCCCCAACCCCGCCTGTCTGTTACCTGTCTGGCTATCGCCTCTCCCCTCCTACTGGAGGTAATGCTGAGTAAACAGCTCCCCGGACTCATTGCAATGCAGAGGCAGTGCTGAATCGCGGTAAGAAACTAGGAATTTGCCAGAAAACCTCACAACTTCGGGACCTTTATCTGCGTTCGGCTGTCAGAATCGTGCTTTTTGTGTAAAACGCAGCGGACCGAGGGCTTCTCAGTAACGCGCAGCAAACTGCTTCCCGGTGTTTCCCGGAGCTTTAACGAGGCGGCTAACCTGAAACAATTCTGCCGGCGAAACGAGCCCACGGAGCTCTTTTTTTCACCGCTGACGGACTCGCCACGCTCCGTCGACTGACGACCATCAACACCCAGTCACACGAAGACGTAAGCGGCCCCGCTCGGCGAGTCGTGAGCGCTGGGTGAGGGAGAGATGTCACGCGCTCCCCAGCTGGCGTTGAGTCACAACGCGCTCAGGCATCACGCGCTCAGTGCCTCGCTGTTTGCTCACCGATCATAAACCTGGGATGCAAGACTGAACAATGGGAACGATGATTTCTTGTTAAAACGACTTTAATATTAACCAGAGCTCGGTCGACGCATAAGTGTGGATTCTGGTTAAATGTGGCACGAAGTGCAAGAGCAACTGCTGCAGCTAGAAGCTGATTCAAGACTCATCACTGCACTTCTGTTTAAAACATCTAATAAATGTATTTATGACATTAATAACATTCAACAATAAAAAAACAGCAAAATAGTTTAAAAGCAACTTTGTAATGTTTAATATTACTGATATTGAATGGATAACTGTGTGTTTATATTGTTAATTCCAATGTTTTAGGATATCGTTGTGCCAAAAGCCTACATATTTATCTCTTTATTTAAGGCCAAAACAAAATAAGTCCTAAGAGTAAAGTAGCATATTTTGTCAACTCCAAACTCTTCAAAACATTAGTGGAAATTTAATTTCAATTTCATCAGAAAAACTACACATTACCCCTGTAAGTAAAAAATATTCTACAGTGCTTTGGTTTTCATAACAAAAGCGGAAAGTGTCACTACATCACAGTGCAGTAGTAGAATGTTTCAGTTCAGCAGCAAAATGAGTGCTTGTAGCATCTGGCGCCTGGGTGCTTCAGAGTCCATGGCTGAAATCTCATCACAGTTTTATAGCGAGGAAACCGGTCTTTTCCCATTTAATGGCTGAATGGTCAGTGACCTTCAAATGCGAGGCCAGGTTAATGACGCCATAATCGTCCTGGCTCCTGAGTCGCTCTGAGAAAGACAAGCTGAGCTGTTACCTGTACAGCAGACATGGGGAGCAATGTGTTCATTGCAAAAACAATTTGTGCTTCTGGGCCTGATTGACTCCTTAATTCAACTCAAACGACGCTGCAGTGCCTTCGCCGTGCACTGGGATTTCAGTTCCACGCTGAACACTCTGTCCGTTACATGCAATGCAGCGCTGAAGAGTGGGACCAATGGGAGGGCCTCGCTCCTAGAAAGCCACGCCCCCCCCCCCCCCCCACCCTGCTGTCTTGGTCACTGATGCAGAAGGCCTCTACTGTGAATGGTTATTACAGAGAGCAGCAAAGCAGCTTGCAGTAACGGTGCCGTGGAAACACATACAAAGATCATATAATTATAGTAAGAGATGGCGGTACGTGTGCTGCGGAGGGAGGAGGGATTTCTCCTTTACCTGGGGTGGCTGGAGAGGAGGGTCCAGTTCCTGATCCAGGATGCAGGATTCTCGGGTACAGGGAGTCGGGGTTACAGGGAGGGGGTGGGAGGGTTTAGGAGGATAGGGCGAACGTATACAGTAGGCTACACAGCCATGGCTTTCAAATTTGTTAGTTACAAAAAAAGTCATCCATGACCAGCACTGTCAAACATGACATTTTCAGTAACAAGAAACAAGAAGAGGGGAGAAAAAAGAAAACTGACAAAATAAATACAAGATCACGTACACAAAAACGTTTATTTGGGAGGGGGTCGGTCGGGGGGGTAACCCTGTGGTAACAGATTAAGCTTAAAGGAAACTAGATTCCGACGGTAGGAACACCCCGCGGAGTTAAAATTCGGCGCGTCCGAACGCCGCGTGACCCTTTTTTTACGGATGTGCGTCAGCTCGTCCCGCGGGGACAGGCGCCCAGGCCCGGGCCTCCCGCGCTGACGAACGCTGCCGTGTGATTGGTGGCGGGCTCCGGCGGGCCACGTTACCTGCTGCTGCCCCCCCCCCCACCCCACCCCCACGGCGGGAACGACGGGATTGGCGGTCGGCGGAAGTCCAGGGCGGCCGCTCGCAGGTGAGCTCCGCGGAGCGGCGCCGAGGTTGCGCATTGAAACAGCAATGCGGTCGTCAAGGGTTACGAAGGCGGATCAAATAATCACCGTAGTACACGTTTTAAAAAAAAACAAAAATAAAAAAAACACACACCCTTCAGCTCTAGGGGTTCCAATTCAACAGTTCCTTTGGGAGCCTGAGCAGCCAATGGGGTAAATGTAGCAGCTTGTGTCGTACAGACCTGCAGCTGTCTGTGTGTGTGTGTGTGTGTCTGTGTCTGTGTCAGTCTATGTAGCCGCTTGCTTCTTTTTGAATACCACTCACCGCCCATGCAGGTTCGGGCCATGTCAAATCACGCTGTTCGAAATAGCACAGTCGCGTTCATTCTCAGGCTTTTTTTGACACTTTCAAAGTTGTCGTCGTGCATCGCTAAGCAACGCCTCACTCCAGTCTTCATTCATTAATTTTAAAACAAGTTAGAGGGTGTTAAACTGCCTCAGTTAATCAGGGTGTATCTAGGGGCTGAGAATGCAAAGATTTGGCAGCTTAAAATGACAAAATGTAAGAAACAGATTATAATAAAATGGCACACACACACACACGCACATACACACACACACACACACACAATAGCATGTTTTCCAATTTAGTTAATGAAAGCACAGCTGAACCACCATGCCATTTGTATCATTCACCTACTATAATAACTTATAAGCACTACAAGTACTTGAAACTTTAAGTAAAAAGACCATTCATGCTAAAAACTAGTTTTTAACCTACTCAGTGGTTTTGGACATAGTCAGATTACACTTACTGCCCCCCCTCCCCCTAAACTGTGTTTCCTTTGGAGTCTGGACTGTACAAAGAATCGGACCCCGTAATGACTGCTTCCATCCGCCAGGTCAGCGAGCGGCCACGCTGCTGCCTGAGACGGAAGGGTAAAGATGGCGGTTCTCCCGGGTAAAGATGGCGGTTCTGCCGGGTAAAGATGGCGGTTCTCCGTAAGATGCGTTCTGCCGGGTAAAGATGAGCGGTTCTCCCGGGTAAAGATGGCGGTTCTCCCGGGTAAAGATGGCGGGGGCAGACTCCCCCCCCCCCCCCCCCCTCAGACGTCCGGGGCATGCGTGGGGACGGCGGGGCGCGTCCGGGCTTGTCTGGGCGCGCGCTGGCGGTCCCCTCGCGACGCCCCCCTCTCCCTGTGGGGGGGCGGTTTCCACTTGGGCAGCGGACTCTTCGGCTTCTTGCGCCCCCGGCCGGGGCACCACACCCGCTCGCAGTACTGCTCCACCCCGCGGAAGTCGCCGTCGCCGACCAGCCGGAGGAAGTCCTTGTACCACAGCTTGGGGGCGGAGCCCCGGGGGAGGGAGCAGGGGGGAGGGGCCTTGCGCTGGGCCCCGCCCCCCCCCGCCGCCTCGTCCCCGCGGAGCAACCGGTCCAGGCGCCGCCCCTCCAGCACCTCCAGCGCCACGCGGGCCAGCGGCCGGACGAAGCCGCGCTCGGCCGACTGGCACAGGTAGGCGCCCGCGTCCGCCCGGCGCAGGCCCAGGAAGAGGAGGCCGTGCGGGGTCTTCGCCACCCGGTCGCCCGCCCGCACCTGGGGGCACGGCAGATCGTTCGCATTAGTCATGAGCTCGGACGCCACCTAGGCCAATCGGCGAGCTCCGCCACCTGGCCACTCGGCGAGCTCCGCCACCTGGCCACTCGGCGAGCTCCGCCACCTGGCCACTCGGCGAGCTCCGCCACCTGGCCACTCGGCGAGCTCCGCCGCCTGGCCACTCAGCGAGCTCTGTATCTGGGCCTGAGGTTTATTTCCCTCAAAGTGTTATTAACACGGGAATGCCTTTATAGTGTCGCCCTGCTACACAATAAAATATTAAACACCTGAAATTACCTTTCGAAACGTGCGCGATCTAACGATCTATAGCGTATACAAAAGGACAAACTGGGAATTCAAGGGCTTCATCTCATGAATACGCTGTGTGCAGGTTGAGCAGGTTAGGCCCTCTAACTCTAAGCTCTCAGACACGCCCTGTGACGACAGAGTACCAGCCTGGGCACAGAACCTTCTGCCTTCTGGGTGCAGCCATGGTTACCCACATCGCCATAGAAACGGCTGCCCTGACTGAGCAGCTTCCATCCAGATCAGTTTCTCTGGCTCATTCACAGGCAGAAAACTTTCATTCCAAAGTTTCTATTTTCAAAACACTTCTCCCTCCATCTTTTAATTACTCCTTCAAGACAACCATCTCACTTTACATTTCAGAGTGGTTACATTTTTTTTTTGTTTGTTTTCAAAATCTTTAAATTACCATTGTTACTCTTAATGAAAATTATTTTTTGTTCATGCTACAGCTTCATGCTGTTTTACAGAATTAACAACATTAATGGAATTATTTGCCGCCGCAGAACACACGTTTTTGTAGCTTTCTTGTATCTTAGCAACAGCATCAACAGCAGAGACGGTGCTTTCTGATTACTGCACATCGGAGATTTGACTTTCAAAGGCGCGCACTGCATTTTCTGGAAAACACACCAAATTTCACTTTAACAGGTGGGCAGTTAACATTGGTCAAGGGTAAAATCGAGGAACATGGGTTGTGCTGCTCTGACAGGCAAACAAAACAAAAACTATATAAGTAGCCTGGTGCTCAGGCGTCTGATCTTCTTTGTCAGCACAATCAGTAACGCAGCAGAGACGGCTTGCGGATGACGCTCAAACACAACTTCAACAGAGTGACATGCAGTGTTCTAAAAACACACAACATGATAGATGTTACCAGAACCTCCCATAGGAACATTCGCGGTGCTTGCATTCTTCACGGAACAAAAAACAATAAAAGGTAGCGGCTCAGGGTCTGACTCTCGTACGGCGCAGTCGAACAGAGGACTGGCCTGCGGGACGGTCACTCCAGCAGGGTGCGTCTCCCGTCCCAGCTCCTCGGCCCGGGGCCTGGTCTGCACGGGCGGGCGGAGTTCGTAGGGGGGGGCCACGGACCGCTCCGAACCCCACTCGCCGAATGGGACCTGGACCTGTCCCGCACCGCCGTTTCACTTACCGAAAATTCACCCGCAGTCTTGTTTTTTCATCTTCGCAATTCCACACATTAGAATACATTTAAAAAATTTTTTTTAAAAGTGGATAAAATGCACTGAGGACCCAAAAACACAGCCAGTTCGGAACATACAGGACCATACAATAAATAAATAAAAAAAATCCCCCTTTCGCAATGCAGGCAGGGATACAGCGGTAAATTTGTCTAAATGTAAAAGCCAAAATCAAAGGAGTATACTTGCATTTCATCCCACGCAAATGTTATTTTATCCGAAAATACGCTGCCGAACATTATGCATGGTACCGTATTGTGGACTGCGTACGTGAACAGACAGCGCATACGCTGCATAAGACGCGGATGGAAGAAGACTGGCCCACTTCATGGTAAATGGTAAATGGACTGCATTTATATAGCGCTTTTCTCCAAAAAGCGCTTTACAATTGATGCCTCGCATTCACCAGAGCAATTAGGGGTTATGTGTCTCGCTCAGGGACACTTCGACAAGCCCGGGGCGGGGGATCGAACCGGCAACCCTCCGACTGCCAGACAACCGCTCTTACCTCCTGAGCCGTGTCGCCCCAGAACGCAGGCGAGCAGCTGAAGGCTTTGAGGGCAGGACCCAAACCTCCCAGCATGCACAGCGTGCCACTCAACCGCCCGGAGGATACGGGCTCTCTCTGGCGGGGTGGGGGGGGGTGGGGGTGGAGTGGGGGGTGGGGGTGCTGATGGAGAAGCTGGAGTTCGCCCTCCTCATACACCACTGCCCTGCAGCTGAATCAGGGGGAGTGGCATTAGGGGGGGGGGGGGGGGGGGTCTGTTTGCTGGGAAATGAGGACTGCTTTATGACTCGTTACCCTTTACCGCTACTCTCGGGTTAAAGGGCGCGTGCGAGCGACGGCGGAGTCCACGCGCTCTCGAGCCTGCGCTCCGTCATCGCCCCCCCCCCCCCCGCACGACCCCGCCCTCTTTCTCTAGCGGGATGCGCTCCCGCTGGGGTCCGTGGCGGCCCCCCCCAGCCGCCCGTTTCACGAAATGAGCGCTTCTCACGCAGACGGGAGAGAGAGGGGGGAAACGCAGCGCGGAGAAGCCGCCGTTCCGGGGCCATCCGCTGCGCCTTTTCGGCCCGAAACGGGGAAAATCGTCTCGTTTGCGCGTTCGGCTGACGTTCCATTACATTACATTACATTACATTACATTACATTACAGGCATTTAGCAGACGCTCTTATCCAGAGCGACTTACACAACTTTTTACATAGCATTTACATTGTATCCATTTATACAGCTGGATATATACTGAAGCAATGCAGGTTAAGTACCTTGCTCAAGGGTACAACGGCAGTGTCCTACCCGGGAATCGAACCTGCGACCTTTCGGTTACAAGCCCAGTTCCTTACCCACTGTGCTACACTCCGTCCTGTTCATTTCGTCACCGTGCTACACTCCGTTCCGGTCCGAAGTGACTGACGCGCAGGAGCGGGCTGTCGTGATGACGGCTCCCCCCCCCCCCCCACACCCCCCCCCCGCCTTTGGGGAAGAGGACGCTTTTTTGGACGCAACCTTCCAGAATGTTGCCGGCGAAGCCGACAGCCCCTCCTTCCCCCCCCCAGCTCACAGCAGGAAGCGCTGCTCGCCGCCAGGGCCGTACGTTCTGCGCTGGCCCTCTCAAACTGTAACGGAGCAGCAAGTGGGCCGGCCTTGTGCCTGCGTCCGCCAGCCAATAGCGTGGCCGCGCCCTGTCCTCGTGTCTCCGGGCCAGCCTGTCTCGATCCACCGCGCATTTCCGTCGCGAAACAACGCGCCTTTAACCCTTTGAGGCGTGAGGTCACAAACACGCGATTAGAACGTTCTCAGCTGAACATTCTAATGCCGATGTCACAATCGCTAGAATGCTCTTATCTGAACATTCTAATGCTGATGTCACAATCACTAGAATGCTCTTATCTGAACATTCTAATGCTGATGTCACAATCGCTGCCGGTGGCTGAAAGCAGCGGAGCTCTAGAACACACTGCCTGAGAATCTAGAAAAAAAAACATTCCAATGAACCTACACTTCAAAGGGTTATTGCCTGTGCCAGCTTTCCGGTTACAATGCTACCGTTGAACTCCCTTATCGAGTCAGCTGTGAACCTGAAGCTCATTACTAAGATGCCCCCCCCCCCCCACCCCCCACTGCCAGACCTGGCAAATATCTCAACAGAACACTTCTTCCAGGGCGACGTGAAACTCCGCCAAAGGGTTCTGTATATTCGAACGCGACACCGAAAGGGATATTGACGGCAAACGCGATCTGAGAGGGCCCATTTCATTCAAACTCAAACTTCTAACGAACGCAGACGCGGTTCCCGTTAACGCGGTCGCAGGAGCGGTCTGATGCGGACAAAGTGGCTCTTCTGCAGCGTGCCAGTGAGCGGATCGCTTTGCATTAGGAAACGATTCGGCTGGCCTCGCAGCCGAGCCAACGCGATGTCAGAAAAAGCGTATCGAACGCTGGCATTTTAACTGGAAACCTGGCACAGGCTGCACCTCTCCCCATCCCTCCCTTCCCCCCCTGTAAATGACTAAACTTAGGGTTGTAACTAGGCAGCTGTTTCGTAGGTGACTTAGGTGCATTAACTGTTTTAACTACTGCTTGTATTTTTTCCATAGACTGCGTTGTTGCCGTTCTCGTTGTGTTAGTGTTAATCAGTTTAACCTTCAGGGTCCAAGTTGAACTACGCGGTTGTTCCCTGCACTTGGACCGGTACTTCTCTCTAGGGGTTTCGTCATACTTGTTCCTGGTTATGGTTATTACACTTTGTTGTACGTCGCTCTGGATAAGAGCGTCTGCCAAATGCCTGTAATGTAATGTAATGGAAGGCCTGCGATACGGCACTACATCTGAAACGAGGCAACAGAACGAACCGAGAAGCCGGTCGATAACATTCTGGGGAAATGGTACCGCAGGGTTCAATGAGAAGCCATGTCTCTCCGCAGAGCCCTGGGCCATTACCCACAAGCCATCTCTTCGCCGGTGATCGAACCGACGGCGTTCGGGGAGCTCTCTCAGAGCACAAGCCTCCAAAAATGGGCATCGTGACAAAATCACACGACCCCCAAAAACACATCCGTACGTCGCCGTAAGGAATCTGATGTCACATTTGAAATGTGGCGATATTCATTTTATCACACTTTTATTGTAATTACCATCGGTTTCACTTTGGCGAATTAAAGAAATATCGAGTTCTCTTGGAACAGGTACCTGAAAATAATGTTTTCTGAAACCTAGCCGGCTCTGAGCACAACGCTCCAAAATGGCCGAGGCATCCAAGCTTGCTACTGCCAACGTAAAGCACTTCCTGTCATGCTATTTCCACGGAAACGAGCATGATCTGCCCATCCGTTTCTCAGATGAACTCCTTAAGTCTCGGAAGCGTACCGTTGGCTGGCGCCCCTTCGCACTGCTGGACGGCGTTCCCGTGACGAACGTCCTGTCTCCGGAAGCGCCTGGAAAACAGAAAGGGGGGGGGCCACACCAAACCTTCATAAAATGTCAAAACGGGCTCCGGTGGTGGGCAGAACTTGCGACGTTGTGAACCCTGCTCTGAGTCAGTCTGGAGAGGGTGAAAGTGCGTGGCACTGCCCTGTCCTGCCTCTGTGCTCTGGAGGAGAGGGAAGGCGAGACTCTTAAAGTGGTACAGGGCGGAGTGTTGGTCTGGCCTAGTACAGCCTGTTCCCCGCTCGCTCTGACCAGCCTGTTCCCCCGCTCGCTCTGACCAGCCTGTTCCCCCGCTCGCTCTAACCAGCCTGTTCCCCCGCTCGCTCTAACCAGCCTGTTCCCCCGCTCGCTCTCACCAGCCTGTTCCCCCGCTCGCTCTAACCAGCCTGTTCCCCCGCTCGCTCTCCCCCACTCACTCTAACCAGCCTGTTCCCCCGCTCGCTCTCCCCACCTCTCTCTAACCAGCCTGTTCCCCCGCTCGCTCTAACCAGCCTGTTCCCCGCTCGCTCTCCCCCACTCTCTCTAACCAGCCTGTTCCCCTGCTCGCTCTAACCAGCCTGTTCCCCCCGCTCGCTCTAACCAGCCTGTTCCCCCGCTCGCTCTCACCAGCCTGTTCCCCCGCTCGCTCTAACCAGCCTGTTCCCCCGCTCGCTCTAACCAGCCTGTTCCCCCGCTCGCTCTGACCAGCCTGTTCCCCCGCTCGCTCTAACCAGCCTGTTCCCCCGCTCGCTCTCCCCCACTCACTCTAACCAGCCTGTTCCCCCGCTCGCTCTCCCCCACTCTCTCTAACCAGCCTGTTCCCCCGCTCGCTCTAACCAGCCTGTTCCCCCGCTCGCTCTCCCCCACTCTCTCTAACCAGCCTGTTCCCCTGCTCACTCTAACCAGCTTGTTCCCCCGCTCGCTCTGACCAGCCTGTTCCCCTGCTCGCTCTGACCAGCCTGTTCCCCCGCTCGCTCTAACCAGCCTGTTCCCCCGCTCGCTCTCCCCCACTCTCTCTAACCAGCCTATTCCCCCGTCGCTCTCCCCCGCTCGCTCTAACCAGCCTGTTCCCCCGCTCGCTCTAACCAGCCTGTTCCCCCGCTCGCTCTAACCAGCCTGTTCCCCCGCTCGCTCTCCCCCACTCGCTCTAACCAGCCTGTTCCCCTGCTCGCTCTCCCCTGCTCGCTCTAACCAGCCTGTTCCCCCGCTCGCTCTCCCCCGCTCGCTCTAACCAGCCTGTTCCCCCACTCACCCTAACCAGCCTGTTCCCCCACTCACCCTAACCAGCCTGTGCCCCCACTCGCTCTCCCCCGCTCGCTCTAACCAGCCTGTTCCCCTGCTCACTCTAACCAGCCTGTTCCCCCGCTCGCTCTCCCCCACTCGCTCTAACCAGCCTGTTCCCCTGCTCACTCTAACCAGCCTGTTCCCCCGCTCGCTCTCCCCCACTCGCTCTAACCAGCCTGTTCCCTGCTCACTCTAACCAGCCTGTTCCCCCGCTCGCTCTCCCCCACTCGCTCTAACCAGCCTGTTCCCCTGCTCACTCTAACCAGCCTGTTCCCCCGCTCGCTCTCCCCCGCTCGCTCTAACCAGCCTGTTCCCCCACTCGCTCTCCCCCGCTCGCTGTAACCAGCCTGTTCCCCCGCTCGCTCTAACCAGCCTGTTCCCTCGCTTGCTCTAACCAGCCTGTTCCCCCCCTCGCTCATAGTCCCAAAGCCAGCCTGGCGTCCGCGTACATGGGATGGGCGGGGTGGGGTGGGGGGGGACGCGCTCTGCGAAAGCGGGATAAGGGGGGCGGTGGGCTTTTATCGCTACGGCGACGGCGCGGGACCGCTCTCTTACCTCTTGGCGGACGGTCCGGCGGGGAGGTACCGGGAGCAGGCGGCCCCGTCCCAGGCGCAGTAGGGGTCCCGGGCCAGGCAGCAGTCGGCGCACGCCGAACCGTACAGGTGGCACTGGTGCAGCTTCACCTGGACCACGCCCAGCTCGGACCCCACGTACAGCTGTTGCTGCAGCCACACAACACACAGACCCGCGCGGGTTTACAGGGCACCACGATCCTCCCTTTAAAAGGGCTACCTGCGGTCTCCATTAGGGCTGGGATAATGGCACAGCGTATTCAGGTCGGTCAGTATTAACAGCAACACAAAGGGAGAGGACGTGGCTGGTCAATCAGCCCAATAGATAGTGCTTTTTCATTGGCTGCTGCAGTGAAACCAGTCAAACCCCGAAAGTCCCTTCCTCCTAGCACCGCTACAGAAGAGCCCCTAGCACCGCTACAGAAGAGCCGCTAGCACCACTATAAAAGAGCCCCTAGCGCCGCTACAGAAGAGCCCCTAGCACCGCTACAGAAGAGCCGCTAGCACCGCTACAGAAGAGCCCCTAGCACCGCTACAGAAGAGCCCCTAGCACCGCTACAGAAGAGCCCCTAGCGCCGCTACAGAAGAGCCCCTAGCGCCGCTACAGAGGAGCCGCTAGCGCCGCTACAGAAGAGCCCCTAGCGCCGCTACAGAAGAGCCCCTAGCGCTGCTACAGAAGAGCCGCTAGCGCCGCTACAGAAGAGCCCCTAGCGCCGCTACAGAAGAGCCCCTAGCGCCGCTACAGAAGAGCCCCTAGCGCTGCTACAGAAGAGCCCCTAGCGCCGCTACAGAAGAGGCGCTAGCGCCGCTACAGAAGAGCCGCTAGCGCCGCTACAGAAGAGCCGCTAACGCCGCTACAGAAGAGCCGCTAGCGCCGCTACAGAAGAGTTACTAGCACTGCTACAGAAGAGCCGCTAGCGCCGCTACAGAAGAGCCCCTAGCGCTGCTACAGAAGAGCCGCTAGCGCCGCTACAGAAGAGCCCCTAGCGCTGCTACAGAAGAGCCGCTAGCACCGCTACAGAAGAGCCGCTAGCACTGCTACAGAAGAGCCCCTAGCGCCGCTACAGAAGAGCCCCTAGCGCTGCTACAGAAGAGCCGCTAGCACCGCTACAGAAGAGCCCCTAGCACCGCTACAGAAGAGCCGCTAGCGCCGCTACAGAAGAGCCCCTAGCGCTGCTACAGAAGAGCCGCTAGCACCGCTACAGAAGAGCCGCTAGCACTGCTACAGAAGAGCCGCTAGCGCCGCCGCTATAATTAGCAAAACCTTTTAGTATGTGCAAAACCAATAACATGAGCAATGATTGGATTGGTCATAGTATTTGTTTTGCACATTGTTTTGCATGTGCATTAAGGATACTTCAGATATTTAGAGAAGTTTCTGAGAACCTTGCATTATAATGGCTGGTACAGGGCAGACAAGGGTTGACTATTTGGGGGGGTTTCATTCACAATTTCACCGGTATAGTTTGCTGTTTTTTTTAGCGAGCACAGCAGTCTCAGGTTGAATGAGCCATAGGTAATAGTTCTAGTACAAAAACAACATTAAATGTAACTTTCCGAAAAAATAAATGTGTAAGTATCCTTGATCGCATGCCAACACTGTGAGGACCAATGGAAAACACACACTTTCTAAGACTGAAATAACAAAAAACAAACAAAAAAAACCCAGAAAGGGAACCACCGCCTAGTAGTGGCTCAGCATTTACAATAATTTCAAGCAACCTACCCTTTTAGCAGAGATAAGAATTTCAGTTATTGGCACAGGAACCTGGAAAAAGAAGAACAGGACACGGGTGTGAATGGAAACACTGAAAAATGAGCATGAACTAAAGGCATTGTGTAACATGGAGATGACTGTGAGAAGCCTGCAGGCAGGAGGCGCACCTTAAAGACGTGCAGCTCCTCCAGGAGGACCTCCTCCACGGCGTCGCTGTCCTTGTTGTAGATGGCGATCACCTTCAGCACCACAGCGTCGTCTGAAGAGCGAGACCAAGAGAGAACAAAGCAACAGATTACAGCGCCGCAAAAAAAAAGAGTGAATCTTAACAAGTATCTTAGTCTTATATTTACGCTTAAAATCTTATTTTATAGAAAGAAAGAAAAAAAAACTCTAGCTAAATAAGAAAAAAGGATCCCCAGTAAGTTGAGGAAATATGGCTCATTTCAAGATTTGTCAACGGGGTAAGACAAATTCACTCAAAAAAGCAACTTAAAGCTAATATTTGCCACAATATGTGCTAATATTTAGTCTCTTTAAAAGAGTAAAACTCCTGTTCGCTTGCAGTGAAATTCTGTGAGTGAACCACAACCTGTCTGTGAGAATCTTTGTGACTCGCACCATTCAAGCTAAGCCTAGCACCTCGGGCCTGCGCGCTACCTACTGAGAGCTAGCGCCGTCACCTCGTGTGACCTAGCAAGCACAAGGGCCCTCTCCACTTTTGGGCTGCGCGCTCGCCATCGCAAGCGAGACAGCTGTCCCTTCGATTCGAACCCCGGCCAGCCGTTCGCTCCTGCCGGCGAACGCAAACGCAGAGACGGCGACGGCGCAAGCCGTGCGTTCGCTCCGTCGGCGCCGTAGAGCTTGACGCGGTAGCCATAGTAACCGCTCCGGAGGAGGGACGAAGCCGCCGCGACTCTCTCTCTCTCTCTCTCTTTCTCTCTCTCTCTCTCTCTCTCTCTCTCTCTCTCTCTCTCCTCTCTCTCTCTCTCTCCCTCTCCCTCTCCCTCCCTCTCCCTCTCCCTCTCCCTCTCCTCTCTCCCTCTCCTCTCCCTCCTCCCTCTCCCTCTCCTCTCCCTCCTCTCTCTCTCCTCTCCCTCTCCCTCTCCTCTCCTCTCTCTCTCTCTCCCTCTTCTCTCTCTCTCTCTCTCTCCTCTCCCTCTCTCCTCTCCCTCTCTCTCTCTCTCTTCTCTCTCTCTCTCTCTCCTCTCCCTCTCCCTTCCTTCCTTCCTCTCCCCTCCCTCTCCTCTCTCCTCTCCCTCTCCCTCTCCTCTCCCTCTCCCTCTCCCTCTCCTCCCCTCCCTCTCCCCCCTCTCCCTCTCCCTCTCCTTCCCTCTCCCTCTCCCCCTCTCCCTCTCTCCTCTCCTCTCTCTCCTCTCCTCCAGGCCGACCGGAAGTGAACTCTTAGAATACGAAAGCCGCCGTGTCGGTTACCAACGTGGATTAAACATTTGATAATTCCGCAAATGTTAAAAAGCCCGTACGGAAACGCCGAAACCCAGCGGGAAGTCTGAACAGAGCGATCGCCCTTCCTCTTCCCTCTTCCTCTCCCTCTTCCTCTCCCTCCCTCTGCTCTCGGGCCGACCCGCGGAGGGACCGGGTCGCCAGCGCCCAGCTGAGTCCCGCGGCACGCCGTCAAGCTAAGGCCGACCCCCAAATATTTACCATCGCGGGAGACAAAGGCACCCAGCGGGAGGGACCAGCCCGGCCGGCAGCGGCCGCGAGAAGACGGAAGACTGGCCCCTGAAAATCGGTCTAACGGTTCGAAAACACGGCAAAAAGAAACGTCCGGAGCTTTGGCTCCTCCTCCTCCTCCTCGTCGTTCCGTCGCTCCGGCGACGCCGAGCCATCGCTGTTGAGCGAGGCGCTTTGCCACTTCAATTTAAAAAGTAGGCGAAAAACGCATTTCGACTCGAGCTTTATCGACAACCCCCTTCCCGTCCACGGCGCGAGCACTTTCGATAAGGCGCTTTCTAATTAATTAGAGAACGTTAATTATTAATTAATTTGAAGGCTCCTGGAAACGCAGCTTGTGCACGGGCGCCGAGTCAACTGGCACGCCCGAGTAGCAGTTAGATATATATTTTTTTTTAAATGCCGGGGTGTGTCGGTCTTGCTACAGCTCCTTTGTTCCTAGCGCGCCTGGCCTGGTCTGATACGGGTATGGAGAGCGAGGTGCACGCGGTCCCGCCGGCCTGCATTAGCAACGCCGGTATTCCTTCATGGAGCTAAAATGGAGGGGGGACGGTGTGCTGGCTCCAGGCGGCGGAGCCCGTTAGCAGCGGCGGAGCTCGTTAGCGGCGGCGGTGGAGCCCGTTAGCGGCGGCGGAGCCCGTTAGCGGCGGCGGAGCCCGTTAGCGGCGCCGGAGCCCGTTAGCGGCGGCGGAGCCCGTTAGCGGTCGCTCGCCTGTCCCGATGAAGAGCACGTCGTAGTGGCCGTCCCGGGCCTCCACGCGGTCCGCGGCCAACTGGGTGAGCCTCCGGCCCCCCTCGCCCCGCAGCAGGACGGGCCGGCGGTGCAGGGGCCGCACGGGCCGCAGCATGGCGGGGTGGTCCCGCGCGAAGCGCAGCGCCTCGTCCGGGTACTCCTTAGAGCTGGAGTACTGCCCCCCGTTCACCTGGCTGGCACACTGCGGTCAGAGCGGCAGGGAGGGAGAGGAGGGGAGAGGGGGAGGAGGGAGAGGAGGGGAGAAGAGGGGGAGGGAGGCGAGAGGAGGGGAGAGGAAGAGGGAGAGGAAAGGAGAGGAAGAGGGAGGGAGGGGGAGGAGAGGAAGAGGGACAGGGAGGGAGGGAGAGGGAGAGAGAGAGGGGGGGAGGGAGGGAGAGGAGGAGAGAGAGGGGGAGGGAGGCGAGAGGAGGGGAGAGGAAGAGGGAGAGGGAGGGAGACGAGGGGAGAGGAAGAGGGAGGGAGAGGATAGAGAGAGGGAGGGAGGGAGAGGAGGAGAGAGAGGGGGAGAGGAAGAGGGAGAGGGAGGGAGACGAGGGGAGAGGAAGAGGGAGGGAGAGGGAGACGAGGGGAGAGGAAGAGGGAGGGAGAGGAAGAGGGAAAGGAAGGGAGGGAGGGAGAGGGAGAGAGGTGGAGAGAGAGGGGGAGGGAGGGAGAGGAGGGGAGAGGAAGAGGGAGAGGAAAAGAGGAAGAGAGGGAGGGAGAGGAGGGGACAGGAAGAGGGAGAGGGAGGGAGAGGAAGGAAGGGAGGGAGGAAGAGGGAGAGGGAGGCAGGATGAGAGGGAGAAAAGGAGAGGGATAGCAAGAGGAACGAGGAGGCAGAGGAAGAGGGAGTGGGGGAGAGAGAGACACAAATTAGCAACAAATGGTTTACACATACAGTATAAGGCATGTGGTCATGCGAGTGTATTTGGAACGCGTGCTGAAAGCAGTGAAGCAGTGGAGTCCGTGCTGTATTCCATACGCTAACGCGACGTGACGGGAGAGAGAGAGAGAGAGAGGGAGACACCGCACCCGGGCGAGTCAGCCTCCCGCTTCAGTCATCTCAAACAAGTCCGTTGACCGAACAGCGGCTAAAGTCCCACGCCATTTTAGATTTTCAACTGTTCGAGCGTTTTTTCAAAACTCTGAAATAAAACGGCTCGGGCCCAGACTCGGCTCGGCGACGGATCGAACGCAGACGGAAAGCAGCGCGGAAAAGGGGGCGTTGGCGAAGCGATGACGTCGTACGCAGCGGGGACAAAAACGACTAATTAAACCACGGGACAGAAGGATTAGATACCGCGTTCGGGCAAAGCCCCACCCCTCTCTGGTCATGGGAAACGGTCGGGATGCTGGGTATTCTGAACACCGGCTTGGCTCCTCTTGCCACTTTGCCTGAGGTTCTCGGAGGGGTTTAATGCTGACTTGACATGTCAGAAATGGATAGGCTCCCGCTCGCTGCACGCTGGCCAATCGATCACAGCGAAGCCGACCTGGGCAGGAACAGGAGGGGCGGGGACGGGGGGGGACGGGGGGGGCGTGCCAGTGTTCAGCCCATCCGTCTCTGACAGCCCCCCCCCCTGACCCCCCCCCCCGCTGAGCTAACGAGCCGCCGGGGGGGGGGGGCCCTGATCCAGCGGACGTGCCTTAAAGGGGAATTTCACTTTTTCAACACTCCTGTGGTCATTTTCACACCTACCCCAGAGTTCACGAAGCGACATTCCCCTTTAACTCTTCCAAGAGCAGGTTTTCATGGAATGCGTTTCAGGATTCTAGAACAGTCAGAGTTCTAGAACTCCACCGATTTCAAGTCGCCGGCGGCGATTGCGACACCGGCGTTAGAAATGTTCGGTTCTGAACCATTCCAATCGCGCATTTGAGACCTCACACCTTAAAAGGGTTGAAGAGGACCAAGCACCATTCTTGCTTGACGCAGAGAGATTTATTTATTTATTTTTTTACCTTTATTTAACCAAGGTTAGTCTCATCGAGATTAGAAATCTCTTTTTCGAGAGAGACCCTGGCCAAGAAGGCAGCAAGTCGATTACAGACGCAACAAAATTTCAACATTTAACACGCTATAAAAGCAAACAAACAGCAATGTTGCAAAGTTTCACAATCTGGTTAACGTGAGCGATCTGTAGTGCTAACTAAGGGTCAAAACAATGACAAGTTTCAAAACAATGACAAGTTTCAAAACAATGACAAGTTTCAAAACAATTACAAGTTTCAAAAACAATTACAAGTTTCAAAACAATTACAAGTTTCAAAAACAATTACAAGTTTCAAAACAATTACAAGTTTCAAAACAATTACAAGTTTCAAAAACAATTACAAGTTAGTCCCCTGTGCGCGTGAGGCGGGGCTAGTGTGTCGTGTTCGCGGCGCGCTTCCTGCTCTGGTGTGTCGGGGGAAGGGGGGTGTGGGGGTTTTGGGGAGGGGGGAGGGGGGCGGGACTCACCGATCCGGGTCTCGGGAACGGGACCCTGCCCTCGAACGCCGCCCAGCGGCGGTCGGGGCCCTCCCTGTGCGCGAAGGGCCCGGCGAACGCCGCCCGGACGTCGTCCATGCGGTACGCGCACACGCCGTAGCCCTCGAACACGTCGCTGTTTCGGCGGGAAAAAACAAATAAAAATAAATAAAAAGGATTACGGGTGGGAGAGAGAGAGAAGGAGAGAATAAGTGCGGGACTGTGAGGGAACGCTGGGAAAAACAAGATTACATTACATTACAGGCATTTTGGCAGACGCTCTTATCCAGAGCGACGTACAACAAAGTGTATAACCATAACCAGGAACAAGTATGACAAAACCCCTAGAGAGAAGTACCGGTCCAAGTGCAGGGAACAACCGCATAGTTCAACTTGGACCCTGAAGGTTAAACTGATTAACACTAACACAACGAGAACGGCAACAACGCAGTCTATGGAAAAAAAATACAAGCAGTAGTTAAGACAGTTAATGCACCTAAGTCACCTACGAAACAGCTGCCTAGTTACAACCCTAAGCTTACAGTCATTTACAGGGGGGTAGGGAGGGATGGGGAGAGGTGCAGCCTGAAGAGGTGAGTCTTCAGTCGTCGTTTGAAATGGGTCAGTGTCTCAGCTGTTCTGACCTCCACGGGGAGGTCATTCCACCATCGTGGGGCCAGAACAGACAGGAGACAGGTGCAGGTGAAGTGCAGGGCGGGGGGAGGGGAGGGCGTAGGAGCAACGGATAAACGCGTGACCTGTAACCCGGGGGGGGGGATTAATACGGCGGTGGCGTGACTCAAACTCCGCCCCCACACCCCCCCACCCTCAGAGGTCTGACACGATGTGTGTAATGCGCCAATGTGCTGCTACTGTTTTGGGGGGGGGGAGGGTGCGTGGGCCGAGAGCAGGAGGGGGAGGGTGGTGGCGGTGGGGGTGGGGGTGGGAGAGGGGGAGGGGGAGGGATAGGGGGCGGGGCCGCTGACCTGGTGGTGCGGAACAGCCCGAAGATCTCCGGGTTCCTCTCGTCCCTCTTCTTCAGCACGAACACGTCCACTGCGAGGCGGGATCAAGAATGCTCAGTGCGCATCCCATCAAAAGAGAGAAAGAGGGAGGGAGAGAGAGAGAGAGTGAGAGAGTGAGAGAGGGAGAGAAAATGTGAGAGAGGGAGCGGGGGAGAAAGAATGAGAGCAAGAGAGAGAGACAGGGAGGGATAGAGGGAGAGTGAGAGAGAGAGGGAGGTAGAGAGGAAGAATGAGAGCAAGAGAGAGAGAGAGGGAGAGAGAGAGGAAGAGAGAGAGAGGAAGAGAGAGAGAGAGAGAGAGGGAGAGAGAGAGAGAGAGAGAGGGAGAGGGAGAGAGAGAGAGAGAGAGAGAGAGAAGGGGATCTGCATTCACGTTTCCAAGTGCATTCCCAGTCTGAAAGGAGCAGGTGTTTTTAATATCTCCCATGGGGGGGTGTGTGTGTGGTTAATTCCGCGAAGCCCTTCCCAAATCCAGCGGAACTTTCACTCTGCTGTTACAGCGCTCCTGAGCAGGACCCCCTCACCCACATACAGGAGGAAGAGCAGACCGCTGTGAGTCACCAGCACATCTTAAACGCATTCACGCGCACGTATGCAGTGGGCGGCAGTGTAGCACAGTGGGTAAGGAACTGGGCTTGTAACCGAAAGGTCGCAGGTTCGATTCCCGGGTAAGGACGCTGCCGTTGTACCCTTGAGCAAGGTACTTAACCTGCATTGCTTCAGTATATATCCAGCTGTATAAATGGATACAATGTAAAATGCTGTGTAAAATAGTTGTGTAAGTCGCTCTGGATAAGAGCGTCTGCTAAATGCCTGTAATGTAATGTAATGTAATGTAACATGCGTTTCCGATTAGGGCGCTGCGCCGTATTTACGGAGTTAAACAAACGACCCGACCCACGCGCCCAACGGAAGCGTACGACCTAAACGCGTCAGCGACGACGTCCGGAGGGACTGCTCTGTCGCCGACGGCCGTAAAGAAGAACGTTCGAACGGGAAATATCTGTGATTCGGCCGTGCTGCGTTTCCTCGCTTCTGGAAGGTTCCGGGGCGTGTGCTTGTTCCCCCGGGGGGTGGGGGGTAGTGGGGGGTAGGGGGGGGTAGTGGGGGGTAGGGGGGGGCGGCGGGTTGCTCACCCAGCTGGTCCAAGTGCGTGTCTACCCCGTGCGGGCCGGGGACCGAGCAGATGAGCCGGGCCTTCACCAGAGAGCTCCACTTGTTCACCAGCATCCTCCTGCCCCCCTGGTCATTCTGAAACAGGGCCGGGGGGGGGGGGGGGTGGACAGCAGGGCTCTGATTACAGACGCGTCTCTCTGGAAGCACGGGGGGCCTAACACTGTACAGAATCAGCTATACGAACTGCCCAACTGTTGGGACGGGGGTTGGCACTCTTCTTCTTGAGAGGAGTAGGGGGAAACTCCCTCTTGCTGAAGTTCAGGTGGTTTGACTGCATTGGCTGTTTCCTGACTGCAGATACAGCGCACGTAACCAATGCGACTTGAACGTGTAACTCTGAAGCAACATAAAACAGGCTCTTAAGATTCTTATTAAATTTTTTTGCATTGTTGTTGTTTAAGTGAATTCTGTAATCTCCTCCTCCTCCTACTCCTTCTGCTCCTACAGTACCCCTCCTCCCCCTACTCCTTCTGCTCCTACAGTACTCCTCCTCCCCCTACTCCTTCTGCTCCTACAGTACCCCTCCTCCCCCTACTCCTTCTGCTCCTACAGCACTCCTCCTCCCCCTACTCCTTCTGCTTCTACAGTACTCCTCCTCCTGCAGTACTCCTCCTACTCCTCCTCCTATAATACTCCTCGTCTTCCTCCTCCTCATACTCCTTCACCTTCTACAGTACTCCTCCTCCTGCTCCTCCTCCTCCTCCTCCTGCTCGTACTCCTCTAAGCAGATGCCATTACCCGAGGCAAACTGCATTCTTCATGGAAACCCCCCCCCCCCCGCGCACATGGAGCCTGATTAGGGTCCGCCCCCCCGGGGGGGGGGCCTTTTTCCTAGGAAACATACTAAGAGTTCATCTGCGATGTGGAGAAAAACAACTTTTTAGCATGAAATGGATGTGTGATAAATGAACAGGGCAGGGGGGGTTGTTTCTGTGGAAATTAATACGACGCCAAGAGTTCATCGCGCTGAAGCTGGACGAAGAAATAAAATAAATGACGAGCCAAGTTGGGCTGATCGGCCTGTTCTCATCGTGGCTTTCCTCGTGTTCTTAAATGTTACGTTTCACGCTTTGTTTCCGTTTTACGTGACAGCATAACGTAATATCTCTAGCCAAGAGATTACCAATGGAAACTATGAAGCTATGAAAGTGCATGGGATCACACCGTGTAATGTTCAGCAAACTCTAATGGGCACGTTAATCAAAGCGTTTGTCGCGGGCGTGAAGCGTTCTTACCGCGCAGACTCGTGCGATCCTGGTGTGAACGGCGTTGTTGCCACTTTCGGCATCGACGGTCTTCTCGGTGAAGAAGAAGTACACTTTATCGTCGTCCGGGTCATCGTTGTCGGGGACCACCACGGACCCAACGAACTTCGGCTCTGCGAGAGCAACGCAAGTCTCAGCACCATGAACAACGGTACTAGTCTGAGCACATTTGAACAGTTCTACCAATCTAAGCACCCTGAACAGTACTACTAATCTGAGCACCCTGAATAGGAGTACTAATCTGAGCACCCTGAACAGTACTACTAATCTGAGCACGCTGAACAGTACTACTAATCTGAGCACCCTGGATAGGAGTACTAATCTGAGCACCCTGAATAGGAGTACTAATCTGAGCACCCTGTATAGGAGTCCTAATCTGAGCACCCTGAATAGGAGTACTAATCTGAGCACCCTGAACAGTACTACTAATCTGAGCACCCTGAATAGGAGTACTAATCTGAGCACCCTGGATAGGAGTACTAATCTGAGCACCCTGAATAGGAGTGCTAATCTGAGCACCCTGAATAGGAGTACTAATCTGAGCACCCTGAATAGGAGTACTAATCTGAGCACCCGGGATAGGAATACTAATCTGAGCACCCTGAATAGGAGTACTAATCTGAGCACCCTGAATAGGAGTACTAATCTGAGCACCCTGAACAGTACTACTAATCTGAGCACCCTGTATAGGAGTACTAATGAGCACCCTGAACAGTACTACTAATCTGAGCACCCTGAATAGGAGTACTAATCTGAGCACCCTGAACAGTACTACTAATCTGAGCACCCTGGATAGGAGTACTAATCTGAGCACCCTGAATAGGAGTACTAATCTGAGCACCCTGAATAGGAGTACTAATCTGAGCACCCTGAATAGGAGTACTTATCTGAGCACAAGCTACCCACTCATGTCTTAAAGGTTATCAGAGGTCCTATAAGAAGGTCATTCTGAAGGTGAATGCTGGACTTTCATCTTCATTTTTTTTAGTAGTAGTAGTAGGCTAATTGGAGAGTATAATTTGCCCCTAGGTATGAGTGAGTCAGATCTGGGACTCAGAATCAGGACTCACCGTTAAGCAGCCGTCTGTCGCCCCCCTCCGTCCGGGTGTAGCTGTGGTTGCCCAGGCGACAGATGGCGGCGTCGTTCTCCCAGTAATCCGTGTACAGCCCGACGAACAGCTCCCCTCCTGACAGGAAGACAATACAGCACCGTGTCATCCACGGCCCACGCCGAAGCTCATTCGCTCTACTTTGCGTACCGCGGACCAATGGCAGCTCATTACACAGCTCATTTCAAAAAGGACGTTCTTTCAGATCAAGCCGGAGCGTTATTCCTTCATCGTCCACAAGGGGGCAGACCTGGAGCCGGGAATAACATCAAAACATTCTTGCTGTCAAATGAAATGGGAAAAATACTGGCGTCTGAGTAATATGAAAAGATGGTGAAGCTGAACATTTCCACGGTCATTTTTCTTCCCCGTGCCTGGCTCAGACACAACTCAAATATAAAAGCTGACACCCCGGCCGAGTTTAATGGACGGAGTGTAGCGCAGTGGGTAAGGAACTGGGCTCGTAACCGAAAGGTCGCAGGTTCGATTCCCGGGTAAGGACACTGCCGTCGAAACCCTTGAGCAAGGTACTTAACCTGCATTGCTTCAGTATATATCCAGCTGTATAAATGGATACAATGTAAAGTGCTATGTAAAAAAGTTGTGTAAGTCGCTCTGGATAAGAGCGTCTGCTAAATGCCTGTAATGTAATGTAATGCCACCCAGACAGAAGCTAGCTGAAAGGTGCAGCTAATCTTCCCTCTTCTTAATGCGTAGAGAGCTTAAATCGGATTCTTAAATCGGAGGCTAACCCTGCGGTAGGGGGAGAGAGTGAGAGAGGCTAACCCTGCGGTAGGGGGAGAGAGTGAGAGAGAGAGTGAGAAAGAGAGTGAGAGAGAGGCTAACCCTGCTGTAGGGGGAGAGAGAGTGAGAGAGAGGCTAACCCTGCGGTAGGTAGGGGGAGAGAGTAAGAGAGGCTAACCCTGCTGTAGGTAGGGGGAGAGAGTGAGAGAGAGAGGCTAACCCTGCGGTAGGGGGAGAGAGTGAGAGAGAGAGGCTAACCCTGCTGTAGGTAGGGGGAGAGAGTGAGAGAGAGAGGCTAACCCTGCGGTAGGTAGGGGGAGAGAGTGAGAGAGAGAGGCTAACCCTGCTGTAGGGGGAGAGAGTGAGAGAGAGAGGCTAACCCTGCTGTAGGTAGGGGGAGAGAGTGAGAGAGAGAGGCTAACCCTGCTGTAGGTAGGGGGAGAGAGTGAGAGAGAGAGGCTAACCCTGCTGTAGGTAGGGGGAGAGAGTGAGAGAGAGAGGCTAACCCTGCTGTAGGTAGGGGGAGAGAGTGAGAGAGAGAGGCTAACCCTGCTGTAGGGGGAGAGAGTGAGAGAGAGAGGCTAACCCTGCTGTAGGGGGAGAGAGTGAGAGAGAGAGGCTAACCCTGCTGTAGGGGGAGAGAGTGAGAGAGAGACCCTGCTGTAGGTAGGGGGAGAGAGAGAGAGAGAGAGGCTAACCCTGCGGTAGGTAGGGGGAGAGAGTGAGAGAGAGAGGGAGAGAGAGAGGCTAACCCTGCTGTAGGGGGAGAGAGTGAGAGAGAGACCCTGCGTAGGTAGGGGAGAGAGAGAGAGAGAGAGGCTAACCCTGCGGTAGGTAGGGGGAGAGAGGAGAGAGGAGAGGGAGGGAGAGAGTGAGAGAGAGAGGCTAACCCTGCTGTAGGGGGAGAGAGTGAGAGAGAGAGGCTAACCCTGCTGTAGGGGGGGAGAGTGAGAGAGAGAGGCTAACCCTGCTGTAGGAGGGGGAGAGAGTGAGAGAGAGAGGCTAACCCTGCGTAGGTAGGGGGAGAGAGTGAGAGAGAGAGGCTAACCCTGCTGTAGGGGAGAGAGTGGAGAGAGAGGACGTGTAGGAGGGAGAGAGTGAGAGAGAGAGGCTAACCTGCTGTAGGGGGAGAGAGTGGAGAGAGAGGCTAACCCTGCTGTAGGGGGAGAGAGTGAGAGAGAGGCTAACCCTGCTGTAGGAGGGGGAGAGAGTGAGAGAGAGAGGCTAACCCTGCGTAGGGGGAGAGAGTGAGAGAGAGAGGCTAACCCTGCGTAGGTAGGGGGAGAGAGTGAGAGAGAGAGGCTAACCCTGCGTAGGTAGGGGGAGAGAGTGAGAGAGAGAGGCTAACCCTGCTGTAGGGGGAGAGAGTGAGAGAGAGAGGTAACCTGCTGTAGGTAGGGGGAGAGAGTGAGAGAGAGAGCTAACCTGCTGTAGGGAGGGGAGAGAGTGAGAGAGAGAGGCTAACCTGCGTAGGGGGAGAGAGTGAGAGAGAGAGGCTAACCCTGCGTGGTAGGGGGAGGGAGAGAGTGAGAGAGAGAGGCTAACCCTGCTGGTAGGGGGAGAGAGTGAGAGAGAGAGGCTAACCCTGCTGTAGAGGGGGAGAGAGTGAGAGAGAGAGGCTAACCCTGCTTGTAGGGGGAGGAGTGAGAGAGAGAGGCTAACCCTGCTGTAGGTAGGGGGGAGAGAGAGACTAGGAAGAGAGAGAGGGCTAACCTGCGGTAGGTAGGGGGAGGAGTGGAGAGAGAGAGTGGAGGAGAGAACGTGAGGAGGAGGAGAGGGCTAACCTGCTGTAGGGGGAGAGAGTGAGAGAGAGAGGCTACCCTGCTGTGTAGGGTGTAGGAGAACCGCTGAGAGGGAGAGAGAGAGGCAAACCCTGCTGTAGGTAGGGAGGGGGAGAGAGGAGCTGAGGAGAGGGAGGGAGATGGGGAAGGAGAGAGAGGCTAACCCTGCTGTAGGGGGAGAGAGTGAGAGAGAGAGGCTAACCCTGCTGTAGGGGGAGAGAGTGAGAGAGAGAGGCTAACCCTGCTGTAGGTAGGGGGAGAGAGTGAGAGAGAGAGGCTAACCCTGCGTAGGTAGGGGAGAGAGTGAGAGAGAGAGGCTAACCCTGCTGTAGGGGGAGAGAGTGAGAGAGAGAGGCTAACCCTCTGTGTAGGGGGAGAGAGTAGAGAGAGAGGCTACCTGCTGTAGAGGGGGAGAGAGTGAGAGAGAGAGGCTAACCCTGCTGTAGGGGGAGAGAGTGAGAGAGAGAGGCTAACCTGCTGTAGGAGGGGAGAGAGTGAGAGAGAGAGGCTAACCCTGCTGTAGGGGGAGAGAGTGAGAGAGAGAGGCTAACCCTGCGTAGGAGGGGGAGAGTGAGAGAGAGAGGCTAACCCTGCTGTAGGGGGAGAGGAGTAGAGAGAGAGGCTAACCCTGCTGTAGGGGAGAGAGAGTGAGAAGAGAGGCTAACCCTGCGGTAGTAGGGGGAGAGAGTGAGAGAGAGAGGCTAACCCTGCTGTGTAGGTGGTAGAGAGAGTGAGAGAGAGAGGCTAACCCTGCTGTGGTAGGGGTAGAGAGTGAGAGAGAGAGGCTAACCCTGCGTAGGGGGGAGAGAGTGAGAGAGAGAGGCTAACCCTGCGGTAGGTAGGGGGAGAGAGTGAGAGAGAGAGGCTAACCCTGCGGTAGGTAGGGGGAGAGAGTGAGACAGAGAGGCTAACCCTGCTGTAGGGGGAGAGAGTGAGAGAGAGAGGCTAACCCTGCGGTAGGTAGTGAGAGAGAGTGAGAGAGAGAGGCTAACCCTGCGGTAGGGGGAGATGTAAGATGTAAGACTCACTGGAGACGGTGGACGTACAGGAGCTTTGGGGGTCGTAGGGGCATCTTCCTCTCCCGCTCTCAGTCAGCTCCGCCTCCAGCTCAAACAGGGCGTCCTGGAGAGGCGGGCAGGGGCAAACACAAATGGGCTCATAAAGGCAAACACTTCAGTACGAACCCTGGCTGAGGGACATCAGCAGGACCCGACCGCAGACAGCAGGTTCAGCGAAGGACATCAGTACACTTCCGCACGTCCGAGGCGCCGGGTGAGGGCCCGAATGCAAAATATTTCTGGGGCGACATAGCTCAGGAGGTAAGACCGATTGTCTGGCAGCCGGAGGGTTGCCAGTTCAAACCCCGCCCCTTGGCGTGTCGAAGTGTCCTTGAGCGAGACACCTAATCCCTAACGGCTCTGGCGAATGAGAGGCATCAATTGTAAAGCGCTTTGGATAAAAGCGCTATATAAATGCAGTCCATTTCACAACATCAGTTTTCACAAATATTCACGACAAGATTTCGTGGGTGGAAAGCCCAGGGGTCAAAGTGTAAAAGTACTGCCTTGTGGTTCTTCCGTCCATGAGCTCAGCCCAGCTGACTTCACTGATTAGTACTACCTCCTGAGGGAATATCGCTAATTAGCGAATCCAGATGACAGGACCAAAACGCCGGGGAGGACTTTCACCCTCCGAACCTGGATTTTCCACCTCCGTGTATGACAGAAGGGTTTTTGTACAGTGACGCGTCCCATTGAGAAACTGGCAGGATGTCTGCAGGAGCTGCTGGTGGCAGACAGGCTGGACGGAGTGTGGCACAGTGGGTAAGGAACTGCGCTTGTAACCGAAAGGTCGCAGGTTCGATTCCCGGGTAAGGACACTGCCGTTGTACCCTTGAGCAAGGTACTTAACCTGCATTGCTTCAGTATATATCCAGCTGTATAAATGGATACAATGTAAAGTGCTATGTAAAAAAAGTTGTGTAAGTCGCTCTGGATAAGAGCGTCTGCTAAAGGCCTGTAATGTAATGGAATGGAATGTAATGGATGTTCGGACGAACGGTCCCGACCTACCGGGCGCGGAGCTCGCCGCCGAGCCCCGGAGTCGACGCGGCGTTCCTCGCTTCGGACGAGCAAGCCGTTCTTTTCCCCCCGGGGCGTGGCCCGACAACCGGTCGGAGGGAGCGCGACGGCGCGCCCCGGGCCAATCCGGTAGCGGCTTCCCCGACGACAAGGGTCGCGCTCGTTTTAAATGTACCGTTGCTATGACAACAACCGAAAAGTCTCCTACCTCGGCCTGGCGTCCCGCGCGGACGTAGGCGCAGACGGGGTCGAACGCGCCCGTGCCGCACGCCAGCAGGTGGGTCCGGTTGTGCTGGTGCAGGACCTTGATGTAATTGGCGCACTCCGACTGGAGAGCAAGAACAGGGGCAGGGGCGTTCACTTTCGGTCCCCTCCACAAAATTCCCCTCCCACCGTCAAACATACAGCCCAGAGTTCCCCTCCCACCCCCAAATATACAGCCCAGAGTTCCCCTCCCACCCCCAATATACAGCCCAGAGTTCCCCTCCCACCACCAAATATACAGCCCAGAGTTCCCCTCCCACCACCAAATATACAGCCCAGAGTTCCCCTCCCACCACCAAATATACAGCCCAGAGTTCCCCTCCCACCACCAAATATACAGCCCAGAGTTCCCCTCCCCTCCCACCACCAAACATACAGCCCAGAGTTCCCCTCACCTCCCCTCCCACCGTCAAACATACAGCCCAGAGTTCCCCTCACCTCCCCTCCCACCACCAAATATACAGCCCAGAGTTCCCCTCCCACCACCAAACATAAAGCCCAGAGTTCCCCTCCCACCACCAAACATAAAGCCCAGAGTTCCCCTCCCACCACCAAACATAAAGCCCAGAGTTCCCCTTTCCAGCTGTGCCCTGGGCAGGGTCACCACCAGACCTGAATCGTACACATGCATGCAAGAAAAATGTCTTTCCGAACACTGGTGAATATATCTAATATCTAGGGGGGTACGTGTTCCAATAAATCATTTAACCCAGGTCTCTTATCAGTACATACTGTGTTACATGTGCCTGAGACCGCCAATAACATGCCTGGGCAACCTAGCCTGTGACTACCAGCTCATCTGCAATGGTTATAAGCATTTCAGACGGGGCTTATTCCATCTGAGGAGCCATTTCTGACGAGCACCAGTGTGGCATTTGTTTTTAAGACATCTCCTGAGCAGGTGGACGGCAGATCTTGGAGGATTGCCCCGCCCCCCCCCCCCCCCCCCCATCTGCTCCATACCCGCTGCGCCACACTGTCGCATTCAAATATGCGCTTAGGTTTAGGAGCTGCACGTCGGGCGAAGCGAGCTGGTTGCGTGTGCGCCAATGGGCTGGTAGAGCCTGCGCTAACAGGCTGGTACTGCGTGTGCTAACAGGCCGGTAGCACGTGTGCTAACGGGCTGGTAGCGCGTGCGCTAACGGGCTGGTACCGCGTGCACTAACGGGCTGGTACCGCATGCACTAATAGGCTGGTAGCCCGTGCCCTAACGGGCTGGTACCGCGTGCGCTAACGAGCTGGTAGCGCGTGCGCTAACGGGCTGGTAGCACGTGTGCTAATAGGCTGGTAGCGCGTGCCCTAATGGGCTGGTACCTCGTGCGCTAACGAGGTGGTACTGCATGTGT
>NC_057951.1:2679606-2714606 GCF_018555375.3 Anguilla rostrata | reverse complement strand
GCAGAGCACGCTGATCACATTTAAAACATGTCACATGAGCGGGAGGAGCAGCAGAGCACGCTGATCACATTTAAAGCATGTCACATGAGCGGGAGGAGCAGCAGAGCACGCTGATCACATTTAAAACATGTCACATGAGCGGGAGGAGCAGCGGAGCACGCTGATCACACGTCACATGAGAGGGAGGAGCAGCGGAACACGCTGATCACATTTAAAACATGTCACATGAACAGGAGGAGCAGCAGAGCGCGCTGATCACATGTCACACGAGTGGGAGGAGCAGCGGAACATGCTGATCACATAAGTGGGAGGAGCTGCAGAGCGCGCTGATCACATGTCACACGAGCGGGAGGAGCAGCAGAACGCGCTGATCACATGTCACACGAGCGGGAGGAGCAGCGGAGCGCCCTGATCACATGTCGCACGAGCGGGAGCAGCCGCGGAAGACAAGCGCTTCGGCTACGCTGCAGTCCCGCTGATTAAATCTCATTCGCCGCAGGTCACAGCGGCACCGGTGATCGCCGTGACGCACAGAACTCAGAGACCGCTTTCATTTGGGCCCGCGAACCCGCCAGAACCCAGCACAACTTATCAGGGGCTCCTCTGTGGACCAGCGTCTGACCGGCGAGCAGGTTCCCAATACAAACTGCTTTACGTGAAAATTTGTTCAAAAAAGATCAATAAAGAGTTAAAAACACAATAATAAAAAAATGCATGAATAACAGGAACAGCAATCGAAAATTAACTAAACAAAACTACGTTTAATGAAAGTCCAGTGTGCAATGTAGGCTTTAGAATAATATGTCAAACGCATTGCGGTTTTGGCGTGGATAATGTACGGTAATCCGAAGCTGAGAAAGGAGAGGAGCTGAACGCTTTTGTCCTCCTTCGCATTGCATGCATTAGCGTGAGGTATCGCGTTCCATTGATCCGGTAGAAATAACGCACGCCATCATAGCGCATGCAGAACTCGCCAGGCCTTCCAGCGAAGGTTGAAACGAAGACGTTCCCTTCCAATCCCCCAAAGGCAAAAGCGAATTAAACGCACTCTCGGCACGCCACATCTGTCTCTGCGACCCCCTCCCAATCACAGAGCCCTCCCCCCCCCCCCCCCGCCCCCCGCCGCCACCCCCATCCCCCCCCACCCAGCAGGCCCTAGGCAGAGGAAATTGATGATGTCACTGTGATCTCTAAGCTCCGGTGGGATATCGGGCGGGTGGGGGGAGGGGGGGTCAGAGGAGACTTAGCGTTGTAAAGCCTCATTTGCAGCTGGACCCCCCCTTTGAAGAGAAGGTTATTTGGAATTTTTTTTTTTTCTTCATAATTCTAAGTCAGTGTTCTAGAACACCACTGCCTTCAGACACCAGCAGCGATTGTGACATCAGCATTAGAATGTTCTGTTAAGAACATTCTACTCGCACCTTTGTGACATCACACCTTAAAGGACCTTAATCGAGGGTTCCGCAGGGTCACCCGGTGTCGCTTTTCCTTCACAGGCTCATTCTGACGGGCGCGCCCTGGCCTGTCCCTGTACCTGTGCCCACCAGCGGGTACACGCTGTGAGTCTCCAGACCTCACAGACGGCTGGGCAGGGGCACGGGCAGCCTGGGGCTGGAGCGGAGCAGGGGGCAGCAGCAGCAGACACTGTGCCATTTGTCAGTGGGGGGGTGGGTGGGGGGGGGGGGAGACACACGATCTGACAACTGTTTCGAGAGAAATTCAGCCTGATTACAGGGTGGGTTTATGCTCCTTGCAGCGAGGCTATTGGCAGCTGCTTCTGGAGCCCAAATGGAGGGGGTTTTCCGTCAAGACACATTCACAAAGGTTCCAACAGGATCAACATGAATGTGACCTTACAGGAAAAATATTCACAAGCCACTCAATGGTGTGCATGTGTGAACCCTACATATTCTCTCTCTCTCTCTCTCTCTCACACACAGGCAAACCTATAGCACACGTATACACAGACACATACACACGCAGGCACGCACACACTCACGCACACACACACACATGCACACAAACACACACATGTGCACAGACATGTACACACGCACACACATACACATGCATGTACACAGACACACACACATATACACAGGCACTCACACACACACACACATACAGTAAACAGGTGTGCCTTGGCCTCACGTTCTCCCTCCCTACCCATCATGCACTGCGGCCGGGCCTGTCCGGCCCGCGTTAAAAACGTCCTCTTTGCGGTTAATGTGCGCTCACGCGACTTCCTGCCTTCCTCTGACCGCAGCTTCCTGCCTTCCTCTAACCGCAACTTCCTGCCTTCCTCTGACCGCAGCTTCCTGCCATCCTCTGACCGCGACTTCCTGCCTTCCTCTGACCGCGACTTCCTGCCTTCCTCTGACCGCGACTTCCTGCCTTCCTCTGACCGCAACTTCCTGCCTTCCTCTGACTTCAGCTTCCTGCCTTCCTCTGACCGCAGCTTCCTGCCTTCCTTTGACTTCAGCTTCCTGCCTTCCTCTGACCGCGACTTCCTGCCTTCCTCTGACCGCAACTTCCTGCCTTCCTCTGAGCACGGCTTCCTGCCTTCCTCTGACCACAGCTTCCTGCCTTCCTCTGACTGCGACTTCCTGCCTTCCTCTGACTTCAGCTTCCTGCCTTCCTCTGACCGCAGCTTCCTGCCTTCCTCTGACCGCAGCTTCCTGTCTTCCTCTGCAGTCTCCAGTCTTATCCAGAAAGGGCCAGTGTGGTTGCACACACCTGATTCTGATTCCACTAATCGCGGTGCTTAGCAACGACTCCAGTGATTGATTAGTGGAATCAGGTGTGCGCACCCACACTGGCCCTTTCTGGAACCCCAGCTCTAAAACATGAAAAGCACCTAAATTAAGAAAAAATTAACGGCTTGTTCAAATTCTGGGATTGCTGCTGAGTTGCAGTATCGGAGGTTGCCATAGCCACCCAGGCTCGTCCACTGAGTCCTATCTGAAAACCTCCCTTGGACAGAGGGCATTCTGGGAAACCTGGGTCACCTCCCAGTGGAAACTACTTACAGTTCCGCAAACCTTTACAGGAAACACTGTGCGATGAGTGTTATTAATATAATGAAAGTTTAGGTTAGATACGTTTCTAGTAAATGATGGGATTATTCGGTAAAACTAGATTCTGTTGCTTATGTCTCGAGCTATCCTATTCTTGTTAAATTGTTAAATATTATATGTAATATTTCAAAGACTGTAAATTATACATCATAAATTCAGTTTCTTCTGAAATGGTGATACACTCAATCATCTCAGTGTAATATATCAGTGCAGAAACATTCTTCCTTTTATGCCACGTTTTTAAAAAATCATCCTATGGAAGTGGTTGCGGTTGCAACAATCACAAATTAATAACTAGTCGCGTACCCTTTCGCCGTCTCAATAAAAACGCACAAATCAAGCAGAATTTTTAAGTGATGATATGTTTTGCCTCGTTAAAGCTGGATCATAGCCCGTAAAAAGGGGTCGTAAATTTAACGACGCAAACTTTTGAAAGGCGCACACGTGCGAAGACACGCCAGTCTCCGCAGGCAGCTGTCTCTGGAGGGGGGGGGGGGGATTTCCATGTACTTTTCTCCCTTTCAGTCACAGCAGCTGGGGGAAGTTTACGCCCGACGCACAAATTTATAGACTGTCTGCTCGGCTTTATTCAAAACAAAAGCGCCTCATAGCTGCGCTGAGAAAAAATAAATAAAAATGCGACGCTTATCAAACGTCCTGTCTCAGCGCCAGCCGTTAATGCGGCGAACAACGTCGAGGGGAATTCAGCCACTGGAAATAAAAAAAACCGCTTTAATCTCGCCTCGCGTGTCGGGAAGACCTCGGAAATAAAACGAGCGAACTTTTTAATATCATTCACTTAGGGGGGAGAAAGCGGAGACTCTCTGGACACCAAAAAATGAACGTTCGACAGCGGCTCATAAACACGCGCTGAAAGCAAATATCAATCACGTCCCATCAGGAGAACAAAAAGAAAGAAAGAAAAGAAATGTGTGTGTACTTTTAACCCTTCTACAGCAAACCGCAAATGTTGCATTTCGACAGAATAACTTGTGAAGCCTCACGGGATGGACGATAAACTTCATAATACGTAACAAAGTGAGATATGATGGAATCCTCCAACCCCCCACCCCCCACCCCCCAAAGAATACAGTTCTTCAGAAGGCTCCGCAGACTTCCTCAACAGCCAGTCGGTTAAAAAATACTTCACTTTCCGAAGATATTTTGCCTATACTCTCGCAGTTCATCAACGACACGTCCCAGACATTCAGACAGCATAGTGAGATCGTATGTAAGATCTCCAGGGGAAATGCTGAGGAAGACGTCTTTTCGTCGTCCTGAAGGTGCCTCAAATGTGACAGCTGACTTGGTGTGTTTGAATTGTCCAATTAAAAACGAACGGGATCATATTGCCCAGAGAATACTGATAATACAGTGATTGAGAAATGAAATCCAGGCTTTTTTTTACAATACATTACAGGCATTCAGCAGACGCTCTTATCCAGAGCGACTTACACTGCATCCATTTATGCAGCTGGATATATACTGGAGCAATGCAGGTTAAGTACCTTGCTCAAGGGTACAACGGCTATCGGGGAATCGAACCTGCGACCTTTAGGATACAAGACCAACTCCTTAGCCGTTACGCTACACTGCCGAACCACGCGGCGTGCGCTCGACGGTAGAGCTCGCTGGAAAACAACATTTCGGCTTTTCCAGGAGAAGAACCTCTCGGAGGGGTCTGCCGTTACCCGCCCGTCCCCGCTGAGGCCAGCAGACGGGATCGCGATTCCCGAATCGGTCTCCGTGGCGGGGCCCTTCACGCCGCGGAGAATGACACTTCAGAAGCGAAGGGAAATGAAAAGACTCCGATTCGTCCAATAACCTGGAGCGGGAGGGGAGGGAACGGGCTGGACGGGCCTGTTTGTTTTTGGACAGAGTGGTGTAGCACAGTGGGTAAGGAACTGGGCTTGTAACCGAAAGGTCGCAGGTTCGATTCCCGGGTAAGGACACTGCTGTTGTAACCCTTAAGTAAGGTACTTAAACCGGAATTGCTTCAGTATATATCCAGCTGTATAAATGGATACAATGTAAAATGCTATGTAAAAAAGTTGTGTAAGTCGCTCTGGATAAGAGCGTCTGCTAAATGCCTGTAATGTAATGTTTTGCGGAGTCAAGAGGGTCGGTGTTTGCGGTGCGAGGGGTGTCCCGTGACTGGGGGAGGTTCAGGCTAACGGGGGGGGGCAGGTTAGTCGGCATGGAAACAAGAGGGAGAAGACCTCGATTGCTGGATACACCATTAATTAGTTAACGGGGGCGGTTCGAGCAGATGGAAAACACAGGCCACAAGGAGAGCGCCCACGAAATGCAAGAAAGGAAAATAAAGCACTTTCCAAAAATCTGGGTTAGGCGATGGTATTTTAGTACCGAGCCCTCCTCTGTCGCTTCGACGGAACACAAGGGCTGTTTGTTTCATGGCAACCGACGGCAATTCTGAGTATTCCGACCGCAATTTCGAAAGTTAAGACTTTCTGGGGTTTTTTTTTTTTTTTTTTTAAACACACAGGTCAAATATATATCTTCTTCAACAGGAAAAAAAAAAAAACATATGCCTACCAGATGAACCTGGATTACACACCGCCCCTCCTCCCCAATTTAAAAAAAAGAAAGAAAAAAAGAAAAATTCCCACCGACAAAATAGTTTAAACTGTCGGAGAAAATCTGTCGGAGGTGCTGTTCAAAATCACAGCCCTCTCTGAGGGGAGTGCAGAACGCCCGATTCGTACCTGAGTGTTATGGTTTCCCTGCCCTTGTGGCTGCTTGTGGTATTGCAACATTGGTTTTTATTATCTTCCTAATAGGAAATTGGTGTCACCTGGAAGGGGTCCTACTTAGGGGCTCGCTCTCTCTCTCTCTCTCGACCGCCGTGCCGACCTCATCACTTCGCGCGGTCCTTCGCGCACGTTCGACCCACGAGCGTCTCTTCAGCAGGGATTCGAACCATCATTTACCATTCACTCCAGCTGGTCGTGAATGGTAAATGGACTGCATTTATATAGCGCTTTTATCCAAAGCGCTTTACAATTGATGCCTCTCATTCGCCAGAGCAGTTAGGGGTTAGGGGTTAGGTGTCTTGCTCAAGGACACTTCGACATGCCCAGGGCGGGGTTTGAACCGGCAACCCTCCGACTGCCAGACAATCGGTCTTACCTCCTGAGCTATGGCGCCCCCGTCGTGAGTTCCCGAAAGGAACCCCCATCCGCTCGCAGTTTTTGAAAAGACGCGCCATCCACACAAAGGGAACGTGCTCATCTTATTTAGCCTGGGCCGCGCGGGGCGACGTCGCAGTCTGTGGTGATGTCTACATACGCATCCCCAACCCCAGTCCCCACCAAAAGCCAAACTACAGTGGCCTGGGAGGCCAGACAGTGCGCTACACTAGCATAAGCGTAGCTAAGCTAGCCTTGTTTTTTTTGCTCTCATTGACTCCCGTGATGAAATTCCAATATTTACCCAAGTCAGGCACATAACAGACTTCACAGGTGAAACGTATGCGTGTGTGTCTGTGTGTGTGTGTGTGTGTGTGTGTGTGTGTGTGTGTGTGTGTGTGTGTGTGTGCGCACCTTTCACTAGCAGTGCCTTGCAGCGAAACAAGGACGATAATTTGCTTCCAAATAACAAAAATGGATGATCTAATCAGCACAGAGGTAAAAAAAAACACCCTTGTACGCCAGTTCCATCTGCGATATTTTATCCGCCATCTGCGTCCAGTTGCTCTCCTTGCTGTTATTATGATTTTTGGGTTACGATGCTGCAGAATTTTTTTTGTGCTTTCTGCAGAACGATCTATTTCCCCGCCGGCCGGAGAAATTCCCCCTTCTCCCAGAAAGATGGCCTGGGGGGGGCCGTCGGGCCCCAGCTCAGAGACCACGCCCGTTTCCCGGGGATGGGGGGGTTCGATCTCGCCAAAATAAAAGCGCGCGGTTTCGTTCGAGGGTCCCCGTAAAACGGAAGAAGTGGTTAAGACGTCGGGGTCACCGCCCCCGCTCCTCCGGGAAGTAATCGCGAATAAACGGACTGCATTCGGTAAATGGAACTGCATTTATATAGCGCTTTTATCCAAAGCGCTTTTACAATCGATGCCTCTCGTTCGCCAGAGCAGTTTAGGGGTTAGGTGTCTTGGCTCAGGGACACTTCGACACGCCCCAGGCGCGGGGGATCGAACCGGCAACCCTCCGACCGCCAGACAACCGCTCTTACCTCCTGAGCTACGTCGCCCCCTAGTGTTCGCGTCCTCCGCTGCGGTGCTTTTGTTGAGGCCCCGCCCTCGGCGTGTTGAAGTGTCCTTGAGCAAGACACCTAACCCCTAACTGCTCTGGCGAACGAGAGGCATCAATTGTAAAGCGCTTTGGATAAAAGCGCTATATAAATGCAGTCCATTTACCATTTAGGCCGAAATGGGCGTTTTTCCGGATGGTCGTCCTGCAGCGGCAGTTAGCTCGGCTACCTGCCGCCGGGACACGGATACAGCAGACAAGACCGCGCGTCTTTAGAGTCAACCAAAAATCGACTACCGCGCCGCTGTAGCTGCGGCCACGCTGTCCCCGTGGAGGGAAAGGGCTTTCGCAAAACATTACATTACATTACAGGCATTTAGCAGACGCTCTTATCCAGAGCAACTTTTTACACAGCACTTTACATTGTATCCATTTATACAGCTGGATATATACTGAAGCAATGCAGGTTAAGTACCTTGCTCAAGGGTACAACGGCAGTGTCCTTACCCGGGAATCGAACCCACGACCTTTCGGTTACAAGCCCAGTTCCTTACCCGCTGTGCTACACTCCGCGGACCTCTCAGGTTTCCTCGGCCGGTAAGCCCTTAACGTCAGGCAAACGGACCGGATATGACCGTGCGCCTCGGAAAAATAAACAATCTTTGCGGCAACGACAGAGCAGAGCTTCTGGGCCAGTAATGAATACCTCTACGTTAGTTAGGGCACTGTGCATAAGTCCTTCCTGATGATGAGAGGTTTTTTTTGTCATTTGTGCGATTAAGATCTGCTTAATTTAAAGCGTTTTGTTTTAAAAATCGAATTCTGTTTTTAAGTAAAATGCAATTTCATTGTAAATGTACTTCTAACACTGCCCGGTGCTGGAGGAGTGCATAACTCCCTACCCTAACCCTAACCCTAACCGCAACCCCAACCCTAACCCTAACCCTAACCCTAACCCTAACCTTAACCCTAACCCTAACCCTAACCCGAACCTTAACCGCAACCCCAACCCTAAACCTAACCCTAACCCTAACCTGAACCTTAACCGCAACCCCAACCCTAACCCTAACCCTAACCCGAACCCGAACTGCAACCCCAACCCTAACCCGAACCCGAACCGCAACCCCAACCCTAACCCGAACCGCAACCCCAACCCCAACCCCAACCCTAACCCGAACCTTAACCGAAACCCCAACCCTAACCTGAACCGCAACCCCAACCCTAACCCAAACCCTAACCGTTTCAGTGTTAAACAGTGAATCGCTTGGATGCAGCATTACTGCATATCATCTTGCACATTCTGGAATGCATGACTCAGCCGAGCAATGCCGGAAAGGCATTTGATACACTAGCCGCACCGAACAGAGGCAGGCTCTCAAAAACCTTAAGCGCCAAGAATATAACGTTTCTCTTCACATTCAGATCATACCACAGCCTAATACTGCTCTGCATTGCTTTCTGAGAATCGGTGAAATGGCCAACGTCGTGAAAAATGTGACCGTTAAATTGTAAAAACGAAAACTTTGGCCGATCCCCCCCGCCCGGGGGGAGGGGCGACATAGCTCAGGAGGTAAGACCGATTGTCTGGCAGTCGGAGGGTTGCCGGTTCAAACCCCGCCCTGGGCGTGTCGAAGTGTCCTTGAGCAAGGCACCTAATCCCCACCTGCTCTGGCGAATGAGAGGCATCAACTGTAAAGCGCTTTGGATAAAAGCGCTATATAAATGCAGTCCATTTACCATCTAAGACACAGTTCCTAGAGACAGCCCCAAAGCAGCACATCACTACATCTGAAGCACTGAAGAATCTCTCTCTTTTAAAAAAAAAAAAAAAAAAACCTCACTGTAATGAAAAACACTGAACTTTCAACCAGCACGTTGAAAACAGGCAAGAGAACACAAAACACAAAATGCAATTTAGTGAAACCTTTTTAAAGTTGCACAAACATGCAGTAGGCTACAGTTTTAGGCACGTGTGTTATGTTATTTTTTTTTTTATGACTGCTATTCATTTTTTTTACATTCAAAATACATCCTTCCGTATTATGACACTTTGTAAATCACCACTTAGGTGAAAATGTTTGTTGGAAATTCGCCATGTATTTTAACAATGGGCTGCGCGCCCCTGCTCCCCGTTTCGACAAGACTTCACGGGGCGACCGCCGTGATACGGCCCGACGCACCTGTCCGAACCCTAACCGGTCCTGACGCGCGAGAACAGGAGCGTCTGCTCGCAGCTAGCCCAACAGACACGCGCGGACACGTTCAGCAGGCAGGGGGAAGCGACCGTCGGGGTACGCCCAATAATTATTCAGCAAATTGACGCTTCGCGCTCCACCCGAAGATCTCTGAGCCGAACCGAAAACTAAACCCAGAATTCTCATTGTGAACAACAACAAAAAAAAGCAATTTTCTAATGAAATGTTAATAGAAAATTTTACAAAGATGGCTCAACCAGAGGAAACACTTTCAGAATTAGACAGATTATTCACTTTGCCTATTGAATCTTCATTTTGCAAACTGAATTTTCACTTTGGACTTTGGCTAATTCTCACTAACAAAACCTTCTTCACAGTGGGACGCCTGCTCAGACACGCAGCTCAGACACGCAGCTCAGACACGCAGCTCAGCACAGTCCGTGGCTCCACGGTGGGGCTCTGCTCAGACACGCAGCTCAGCACATTCTGTGGCTCCACAGTGGGGCTCAGCTCAGACACGCAGCTCAGCACATTCTGTGGCTCCACGGTGGGGCTCAGCTCAGACACGCAGCTCAGCACAGTCCGTGGCTCCACAGTGGGGCTCTGCTCAGACACGCAGCTCAGCACAGTCTGTGGCTCCACGGTGGGGCTCTGCTCAGACACGCAGCTCAGCACGGTCTGTGGCTCCACGGTGGGGCTCAGCTCAGACACGCAGCTCAGCACGGTCTGTGGCTCCACGGTGGGGCTCTGCTCAGACACGCAGCTCAGCACGGTCTGTGGCTCCACGGTGGGGCTCAGCTCAGACACGCAGCTCATCACGGTCTGTGGCTCCACGGTGGGGCTCAGCTCAGACACGCAGCTCAGCACAGTCTGTGGCTCCACGGTGGGGCTCTGCTCAGACACGCAGCTCAGCACGGTCTGTGGCTCCACGGTGGGGCTCAGCTCAGACACGCAGCTCAGCACAGTGTGTGTGGGGTTAGGGTGCGGCGAGGCTCACCTTTGTGGGAGAGGCGCAGCCTGGGCTGGCCGTGCCGGGCCGAGTCCACCGACCCCGACGCCGCCGTCCAGACCGCCAGCAGAACCAGAGCCGCGAACGGCCCCTTCCTCGCCCCCCCGCTCCTCCTCCTCTCGTGGGCGGATCCGTCCATCCCCGCTCGGGCCGCTCGCTCTCTCTCGCGCTCCCCGCGCCGGCCACAGGGGGGCGCTCTCAGTCCCGCCGGCCCCCGCGGGCGCGGCTACAGTCCATCCGAGGGAGGGAGCGTGTGCGTGGGACACCAGGGAGGGAGGGAGAGAGAGGGAGGCGGGGGGGAGGGAAGATGGAGTTTGGCGACGGGCCGCCTGCCGCGCGTGAGTCACTCTGCCCGAGGCGTCCGCTAACCCTCTCGCTGGCTCGCTCCGGGAATCGCCCGCCGAATCGGATCCTCGCCGGCCGTTCGCGGGGCGGGGGGAGCTGGAAGGTCTGGGGCGCGGGCGTCGTTCCCCCCTGGCGCTTCGCGCCTCTTCACCCCTGGGGACGGTGAGCAGGCCCCACCTAACCCCTAACTGCTCTGGCGAATGAGAGGCATCAATTGTAAAGCGCTTTGGATAGAAGCGCTATATAAATGCAGTCCATTTACCATCCATTTACCCTCCGCGTTGCCTGGCCTCCTGGCTCTGCTGTCTGTGCTGGCTCTGGTGTCTGTGCTGGCTCCGCTGTCTGTGCTGCAGCCTGCTCCGTCGGCTCTGGCTCAGCGAGGGACCCGCCCCGCCTCGCTCCCCTCCGCGTGCCGCCCAGCCCGCCCGCTCTCCGCCCGCTCCCTCCCTCCCTCCCTCCCTCGCTCGCTCGCTCGCTTGCTCCGGCCGCTCCCAGCCCTGGGCTGCAGCCAAGATTCCCTCTCTGTCTCTCTCTGCTGCCGTCCCCGTAGTCCTCTCGCCGTCTTTCTCTGCTTCTGTCCGTGTCTCTGTCTCTCTCTGGTAATAATAACAGTGGCTCTACCTCTCTCTCTGTCCCCCTCTCTCTCCCTCCCTCCCTCCCTCCCTCTCTACCCCCCTCACTCTCTATCTCTCCGTCTCTCAAGTAGTAATAACAGTGGGCCTCTCTCTCTCGCTCCCTCTCTATCTCTCCGTCTCTCTCGCTCTCTCTCTGGTAATAAAAACAGTGGCCCCTCCCTCCCTCCCTCCCTCTCTTCCCCCCTCGCTCTCTGGTGATAATAAGCGGCCCTGCAGTGCTCCCTAACACGCGCTGTTGGGACAGTGCTCAGGGGCGTATGCCCACTGCTGTTACACGTCCAGCAGTCACACCACAGCCATTAGTCATTTCACTTTGTTTCACGTCTGTATACAAATATTCTTTGCTAATGTGTTGGTGTCTTGAAAAGTTAGCAATTAAGCATTTGTGTGTGTGTGTGTGTGTGTGTGTGTGTGTGTTCTTTTTTCAAATGACCAACACAGCATTATGTATGCTGTAGTCGAGTCGGGTTTTGATCCAGTGTATATTATATTATCCAATAGTGTATGGTATAATAAAGTGGGGAAAATACAAAATGGACCAATAAGGCTTTCATTAGGCTATGTGTGCGTTCCCTTAAAAACCGCGGCGCACGCCGGTTCCTCAGAAGTCCGAAACAGACTCATCCGCTGCTTTCGGTCCTTCCCAGAAGAGACGCCCCGTGTGAGAAACGCCACGGACGGCTCCAACGAACCTGCAGCGGAGCAGCGGCCGTCCGCTGAAACATTTCTGAAGCGCAACGCAGTCACAGCTCGTTAAACGCGGTGCCGCGTGAATTATTTTAAGTGCTTTCAGATGACTATCATGCGCGTGACTAATGCATTTGCGACCATGAACAGAACAACATAAAATATATTTATATCTGCTGATCGATGATATTCTTTTACGCAAAAAAAACCCTGCCTTTAAAAAAGAGGAAAAAAAGAAAACTGATGCAACACATGAATTAAATTAACCAAACGCCCTGTGCTACAAAGAAATATGTGAGCCAAATGATTGGACGTTTTTGAAGTGTGGCCAATTACAATCAGCATTAGGTTTCCGGCATACCCGCAGGCTGGCGTGCTGGCGGATTCATCTGAAATCTGAATTTTACGTTTTAAATTCAAAAGAAACTCCTTTTTAAATAAAGTTTTATTTCCTATAAAACATGTATGGATGCTTTAAAACAGTATGTGACGGCTCTCAAACCTGTAGCCTACTCTCTTGAGGTAGCAGAGAAATCGTAACTACAGCACCTTAAAAAAAAAAAGCAAGCCATATGCTGCCCGTATATATCAAACGGATTGAAATGTGGGCTGTTGGTGATAGAGTTATGAGAAAGAGCACGAGTTATGCATTAAAGCTACATACAAACTACATCCCATTAAAATGAGCACATCCGAACGAAGTGGCCGTAAAGATGGTGCCATGTGGAGGCTTGCACAAACAAAACAATCGAGGAGTTAATTAATCGGTCACTTTCAGGACAATAATCTGAAGCGCACGCAAACAAATCACAAACGCGCTGATTCCTGTTCTGCTTGTTCCCGTTCCTCACTGGCAACGCAACAGCTGCGCCGGCTCACGTGCGCCGAACGAAACAAAGATCCCTCGAGGGGACTCGGCGCGCCTCTAAAAGCTCCCGCTTCTGCTCGAACGGCTCGTTTGAAATTCGGGTCATTCCAGTCGTTTCTCCCTTTTCCCAAACGGACCGATTACAGGAATTTCTGGGGCTTTTGTGCTTCTCACGCAGGTGACAACAGGTTCACACGCTCGCTTCCTCCGTCTCAGAGGCAGAACTTACTGGCATGATGCCCTGTTTTTCATTGTGTCATTTAAGACAATGCAAATTCACCAAGCAAAAATAAACAAACACACTTCAGAGCCCAACTTTAAAATTCAGACTAACACATTCAGATAATTCAGGCCACTGTGGGTTGTTTTGCGCCAAATAATCTACAATAACAAATTAATGATGTGACAACTCAAATAAATTAAATTTGACCCCCCCCCCCCCCAAAAAAAAAAAATAAACCCACAATTTCTACTATATCCTAATATTTTTGACACAAATACCAACACTAAGAGCTTAAGATGGCCAGGCATTTACGGGAAATCCGGGCTGAGTTTAGTCTTACATGACTCACTCAAAAAATGCAGGCAAACACAGTCCATGTGCAGAGAGATACTTTCTAGCATCAGTGAAATGCACACCATTGAGGAAGTTCTACCTTCGCCCTTTCGTTCTGTGGAATAAATAAAATAACCAGGTTCCACTTTATTAATCTCATTTATGATTTCAGAAACACAGCACAACCGTATCCCCCCCCCCCCCCCCCCCCCCCCCCGAGTCTCATTTTGCATTTTTATTAAGAGCGTTAGGATTGAGCCTCTCTTCATAAGTCATCTGGTTAAGGCCCGTATCCAGTCATACTGCTCCTGCATGCCTTCCCTACAGCTCCTAAATCTTCTTTTTATTATCACTGAACCGTCGAGTCAAAAAAATGAACTCAATATTGTAGCGCTGTTTGCTTTGCCCTTGAGGTAGACGGGAAGAGCCCTTCGCTGCATCTGAAACTCTCTCTCTCTCTCTCTCTCTCTCTCTCTCTCTCTTCCAGACACGGTCACTCGCTCACAGCACTACATACAGCCAATCATTTCAAAAACCGGGTAGACTACTGCAGAGGTGGAAAGTCCAGGGGTCAGGGAGTAAAAGTTTTGGTAAATGGTAAATGGACTGCATTTATAAAGCGCTTTTATCCAAAGCGCTTTACAATTGATGCCTCTCATTCGCCAGAGCAGTTAGGTGTCTTGCTCAAGGACACCTCGACATGCCCAGGGCAGGAACCGGCAACCCTCCGACTGCCAGACAATCGGTCTTACCTCCTGAGCTATGTCGCCTAAGTTTTGCTGTGTGTTTCTTCAAACCATGAACTCAGCCCATCTGATTCCACTGATTAGCTCTACCACCTGGCTGAAGAATTGTGCCAATTAGCTAAGTCAGGTGATTGGAGCAGAATAGCTTCGCAGGACTGTCTGGACCTGGGTTTTCCACCCTCTGGCCTGTACAGAGAGGAAAGGTCCAGGCTGGCCCAAGTCCAGCGCCACCCCTGCCGGGAGGAGGCTGTGGACTCTCAGTTCTTCCCTGACTGAGCCACACAGAAGCGCAGCCTGAGCTTTGCAATGAGCTCGGACTGTCAGCTGAGCGTCACGATTGTACTGTAAGCAGGCAGCGTGTTGTCCCCAGTTACTTACTGGTCCCGGTGTTCACTGAAACTCCCCCATCTCATTAAACTGGCCCTCCTACAGTACAATCAAAACGCCTACAGAAGCAGCAGTCACCTCAGGAGGACATAGCTCAGGAGGTAAGAGCGGTTGTCTGGCAGTCGGAGGGTAGCCGGTTCGATCCCCCGCCCTGGACGTGTCAAAGCGTCCCTGACCCCTAATTGCTCTGGCGAATGAGAAGCATCAATTGTAAAGCGCTTTGGATAAAAGCGCTATATAAATGCAGACCACTTACCATTTACCTGTTTTGCCAAAATACCCCAACGCACACTGTGGTAACTGAAACCCTGTGGCTCATATGTATGTCCTGCCAATTGAAAAAAAAAATCTATACATTTAATTAAATTCAAATGCCAGACAATAGTTCCCCCGTTTGTCGTTCTACTTACTGCAAAAAACAATAACTGCAACATGTAATAGATCTTGCCCTAGTTTTCCTGATGCATTATCCCGGGTCACGGAGGTATAATTAGTTACACATAATTAAATGTCTCCCATTCAGTACATGCATGGTTTCTGATGTTTCAGTGGAGCTTATTGATAATGATACAGTCTGATCCTGGAGGCCTTGTGCAAACGTCTGCCTTAAGCCCATCTCCCTTATCCCCCGAGTAACTTCACTCAAATCTAAATCCTCACTGGGTGCTACAGGGCTGATTGCTTTAAGCTTCTGCACGTTTAGCTTCCAGTGAACGCAAAATGGCTTCTGCCGCTCACCGCCTGCTCTGTGCTGACTGGCCGGCCGCTGCAGCCTGTCTCCGCCCCCGTCACAGAGCCCCGCCCCCTCACAGAGCCCCACCCCTCTCGCAGAGCCCCGCCCCTCTCGCAGAGCCCCGCCTCTCTCACAGAGCCCCGCCTCTCTCACAGAGCCCCACCCCTCTCGCAGAGCCCCACCCCTCTCACAGAGCCCTGCCCCTCTCACAGAGACCCGCCCCCTCACAGAGCCCTGCCCCTCTCACAGAGCCCCGCCCCCGCCACAGAGCCCCGCCCCCTCACAGAGCCCCGCCCCTCTCACAGAGCGCCGCCCCTCTCACAGAGCGCCGCCCCCCTCACAGAGCCCCGCCCCCCTCACAGAGCCCCGCCCCTCTCACAGAGCGGGTATGTAGAAATCCCCCTCTTCTGCAAGGACACTACACTTATCTTCTGTGCTTCTGGCAATCAAAGACACTTCAAAGTACCGCCTAGAGCACACGTTTCTCTATCCGCGCCCCCCCCCCCACCTTCCCTCCCCAGCTAACCCGCAACGGTCTGTGGTATAGGGTTGTCCAAATCCTGTTCCTGGATATCTAACATTGTGTGGGTTTTCACTCCAACTCTAACAAAGCGCACCTCATTCAACAGCTAGAGCAGGGCTGCCCAACCACTGTTCCTGGAGATCTACCATCCTGTAGGCTTTCACTCCAATGCTAAGGATGCACACCTCATTCAACAGCTAGAGATCTCAGTGACCTGCTAATTAGCAGAATCAGGCGTGCCAAATTGTGCTTGAAATGAGAGCCTACAGGACGGTAGATCTACAGGAGCAGGGTTAGGCAGCCCTGTTGTAGTATAAATGCTTCTCACTCTTACCCTGGGCCCTTGTGTACAGGCTGCTGTGACTTTAACTTTTGTGTCTCCCTGTTCCAACAGGAGCTTCCGAGTCCCTTTAACTTAAAATCCCTCTGCTAGTTATTCAGCCACTTATCTCTATCTGAAAGCTTGCATTGTCGGAAAATAACCACCTCAGGAGGTTTTGCTCTTTAACTTGTTTTATGAAATGTGGCCTAAAAAAATGTCAGACCTTCCCTGCCTCCACCCGGGGGTTCTGGTCTGAGCTGACTGCGTCACCCCCTCACTGTCCTCTCACTCGGAGCCTGCAACCCCCCCCGCCCACCCGCCCACCCCTTCCAGTGCTGGGGGCTGGGGGGGGTTGCTACCTGCGCACCAGATGGCAATCACACCGTACACACGTGCGCACAACGCTGTTTCCGCCATAGCCGACTCCATTGCCCACTGTCGCCAGCACCCTGTCCCTGGAGGACGTGCAAAAGAGAGTGAAGAGGAAGAGGAGGAAGAGGAGGGAGAGATCTTCGCCCAGATGCGCCTGGGAGCAGATGACAGCTCCCGCTCCCCCCAGGCGCTGGCTCCAGGGCTGCACTTTTAAACTCGATCGCTGTTATTACTGCACCTGCTGCGATTCAGCCCGAGCACATTCAGCCCCTTTTCATTCCGACGCAACGTCTCTGCTCCGCGTTTGAAGGGAAGTGCAGCTGGTTTTAATGATGAAGCCAGGGTGGGGTCCTTACCGTATGTGTATTTTAATATCGCTCATGGCCAACAATATCCCAAAGTATGGGTAGACGGTGTTGCAAAATACTGACCTCGCTGAAAATGTAATTTATTTCAAACCCCTGTGACATTTTCCCTCTGCATAAATGGTGTGAAAGTAGCCCATATTTCTATTGCTGTTTTGCGCAGTGTGTATGCAACAGAGAGCTGGTGGTGCAGACAGTGATCATAATGGTCTGGGTGCAGGCAGTGATCATAATGGTGAGGGTGCGGGCAGTGCTTACATGATTATTATTATTATACATTAGCAAAACATAGAATAAATGTATAATTAGGTAACCATTGACAAATACATGAACTGTTTTTTTTTATTTTAATTCCAGTATGAACTGGCATTGATTAATGCAGTTGTCAACATGAATTAATGACATACATATACATTAACAAACCTTTCAGTAGTTAGCGGTTAAGCACTGCATTAGTTAATGTCAGTTCATGTGACCCTATTGTGAAGTGTTACCATCACGTGCAGATACATTCACAGCACAAACACTCTTTTGCCCATTGCAAATCGCAGTTATGCATTTAGCGTTATTTTAATATTGTAACACTCCACTATGGCTGCTGGTGACTGTGGACACCGACCGCAGTAATTACAGCTGCAAGGGAAGGGGACTGCGAGCCCTGTTAGCACCCTTAGCGCCGTTAGCATCGTCAGCGCTGTTGGCACCGTTAGCACCATCAGCACTGTTAGCACCGTCAGCGCTGTTAGCACCGTTAGCACCATCAGCGCTGTTAGCCCGTTAGCACCATCAGCGCTGTTAGCCCGTTAGCACCATCAGCAGTTAGCACCATTAGCACCATCAGCGCTGTTAGCCCGTTAGCATCATCAGCGCTGTTAACACTCTTTTGCCCATTGCAAATCACAGTTATGCATTTAGCGTTATTTTAATATTGTAACACTCCACTATGGCTGCTGGTGACTGTGGACACCGACCGCAGTAATTACAGCTGCAAGGGAAGGGGACTGCGAGCCCTGTTAGCACCCTTAGCGCCGTTAGCATCGTCAGCGCTGTTGGCACCGTTAGCACCATCAGCACTGTTAGCACCGTCAGCGCTGTTAGCACCGTTAGCACCATCAGCGCTGTTAGCCCGTTAGCACCATCAGCGCTGTTAGCCCGTTAGCACCATCAGCAGTTAGCACCATTAGCACCATCAGCGCTGTTAGCCCGTTAGCATCATCAGCGCTGTTAACACTCTTTTGCCCATTGCAAATCACAGTTATGCATTTAGCGTTATTTTAATATTGTAACACTCCACTATGGCTGCTGGTGACTGTGGACACCGACCGCAGTGATTACAGCTGCAAGGGAAGGGGACTGCGAGCCCTGTTAGCACCCTTAGCGCCGTTAGCATCGTCAGCGCTGTTAGCGCCATTAGCACCATCAGCGCTGTTAGCACCATTAGCATCATCAGCGCTGTTAGCACCGTTAGCACCATCAGCGTTGTTAGCATCATCAGCGCTGTTAGCACCGTTAGCACCATCAGCGTTGTTAGCACCGTTAGCGCTGTTAGACCGTTAGCATCATCAGCGCTGTTAGCACCGTTGGCACCATCAGCGTTGTTAGCCCTTTAGCACCATCAGCGCTGTTAGCCCGTTAGCATCATCAGCGCTGTTACCACCATCGCTGCCATCGCCGCTGCTAATGAGGGAGGCTGGGGACCGGGGGTCGGGGTCCCAGCAGCTAGGACGGGGTTGCCGCGTGCCAAAGTCAAAGGTCAAAGGTCAAAGGTCGTCACCCGCAGTGCGGCGTCCCAGGTCATTTCCCACACGCGCTCCAAAACCTCCGAAACTCCGCCCCGCCGCACGGTGACCTCACAGGCTTTAAATTCCGCAGCCCCAGGCTTAAGCCCGATTAGAGACGGTCACATGCCTCACGCCCGTATCTCCGCGTCGTGGAAACGGTCCGCCGTTACCGTGACCGAGAATGTTTTGGGAGCGTTTCGGTCGCTCGCTGCGCCGGTACGCTCAGGTGGTATGGATTACCCGTATTTATTTTTTCATTTCATTGAAGGAAATTCAATAAAGTTGTTTTAATGAAAGATGATACATCATAACCGTAAGCAGGTGAGCTCAATGTTCCCCGCAAGCATCTTTGGGGAAGACCTCTCTTGGAGCTTTGTTTCTGGGGCCAATGTAAACATTTTATATCTGTATAACTTGGTCCTTTGCAGCTGTAAGTATATTATGTGTAGTTCTTGTCCAAACAGTAATTATTACCATGTAGCATATAATCCTGTATATTCTTTTGTTTCTGTGGTTGTGCAGCACAGTATGATTGAGTGTGGGTGTAACTGCACAGAGGTCATAGACTGGTAATAGGTGGACAGGTTCCATTAATAAAGTCTGCGCTGCCAGTAGCTCTGTGCCACGCGTGGCTGTGTTATGAATGATGTCATCACGTCGTGCTTCTCTGCTGGTCTTGGCCGGGGCCTGATGCCGTCTTTGTCTAAACTCGCCGCCGCGTTACGTCTGCGAATTGAATGCGTTTGGCGGGCGCACACGTTAAAGTTCGGTTTCGTGAGCCATCACAGAGAGGGGAGCTGGGACTTTTCTTTTTTTGGGGGGGGGGGGGGCGGGTGGTGTTGGGAGATTGATGAGCGGGGGGGGGGGGGGGGGGGTGCCAGGAGACCGCATCTTCCGGTGACAATTTTGGGTCGGCTATGGCGGAGACAGCGTTGTGCACACGTGTGCGGTGTGATTGCCATCTGGTGCGCAGGTAGCAACCCCCCCCAGCCCCCCCCAGCCCACAGCACTGGGGGGGGGGGTTGCAGGCTCCGAGTCGGAGGACAGTGAGGGGGTCTGAGCAGTCGGCTCAGATCAGAACCCCAGGTGGAGGCAGGGAAGGTCTTACATTTTTTCGGCCACATTTCATAAAACAAGTTAAAGAGCAAAACCTCCTTATTTTCTGTGCCAACAATGCAAGCTTTCAGATACAGATAAGTGGCTGAATAACTAGCAGACAGAGGGATTTTAGGTTAAAGGGACTCTGAAGCTCCTTTTGGAACAGGGAGACACAAAAGTTAAAGTCAGAGCAGCCTGTACACAAGGGCCCAGGGTAAGAGTGAGAAGCATTTATACTACAACAGGGCTGCCTAACCCTGCTCCTGTAGATCTACCGTCCTGTAGGCTTTCATTTCAAGCACAATTTGATACACCTGATTCTACTAATTAGCAGCTCAGTGCGATCTCTAGCTGCTGAATGAGGTGTGCTTTGTTAGCAATGGAATGAAAACCTACAGGACGGTAGCTCTCCAGCTCCAGACAGCACACTGAAATTCCTGGTCAACCAGATCTGGGGTTTTACAAGCACCCAAAATGTTACTGTGGCTGTCGAAGCAACGTATGCATGCATGAGCCTGTGCACACTGTGTGCACATCCAACACAGACTCTGCACACTGTGTGCACATCCAACACAGACTATGCACACTGTGTGCACATCCAACACAGACTCTGCACACTGTGTGCACATCCAACACAGACTATGCACACTGTGTGCACATCCAACACAGACTCTGCACAGTGTGTGCACATCCAACACAGACTCTGCACACTGTGTGCACATCCAACACAGACTATGCACACTGTGTGCACATCCAACACAGACTCTGCACACTGTGTGCACATCCAACACAGACTCGGCACACTGTGTGCACATCCAAAACAGGCTATGCACAGTGTGTGCACATCCAACACAGGCTATGCACAGTGTGTGCACATCCAACACAGACTATGCACACTGTGTGCACATCCAACACAGACTATGCACAGTGTGTGCACATCCAACACAGACTATGCACACTGTGTGCACATCCAACACAGACTATGCACAGTGTGTGCACATCCAACACAGACTATGCACACTGTGCACATCCAACACAGACTCTGCACACTGTGTGCACATCCAACACAAACTCTGCACACTGTGTGCACATCCAACACAGACTCTGCACAGTGTGTGCACATCCATCATAGACCCTGCACAGTGTGTGCACATCCAACACAGACTATGCACACTGTGTGCACATCTAACACAGACACTGCACACTGTGTGCACATCCAACACAGACTATGCACAGTGTGTGTATATCCAACACAGACTATGCACAGTGTGTGCACATCCAACACAGACTATGCACAATGTGTGCACATCCAACACAGACTCTGCAGTGTGTGCACATCCAACACAGACTATGCACTGTGTGCACATCCAACACAGACTCTGTACAGTGTGTGCACATCCAACACAGACTCTGCAGTGTGTGCACATCCAACACAGACTCTGCACAGTGTGTGTACATCCAACACAGACTATGCACACTGTGTGCACATCCAACACAGACTCTGTACAGTGTGTGCACATCCAACACAGACTCTGTACAGTGTGTGCACATCCAACACAGACTCTGTACAGTGTGTGCACATCCAACACAGACTATGCACAGTGTGTGCACATCCAACACAGACTATGCACAGTGTGTGCACATCCAACACAGACTCTGTGGATGGAAATATACAGTGAGTATACGTTTCGTTTTAAGTTCTCTCCGCCCCGACTGAGGTTTGCGCAGGGGTCTGTCACGTGGGGACCTCTGCGGTGCGCATCCAGACCTTTCCAGATAAAGCGAAGTACAGGCTGAAACAGCGCCGGTCGAATCCTGACATTTTCAGGCGCTGGTTTCGCATTTAAAAATAACTGCCGTACTAGAAAGGTTTTAAAAGGTTTTTGTTAATCGGCTATTTCGCGGTTATAATAACGCTAAATTAAACGGCGACGGAGAAGAGAGATGTCACAAGTCTGCAGAAGTCCTATAAAAGTTCCAGAAGGTTCCTTTTCCTGAGGACCTGATGGAAATTGATGCACTCAGATAAATTACAGGTTTTCCAGAAGCCATTTTCATGATGGTGGTATAATTAAATGGAGATTTCTTCAGACGCACATTTGCAATGAAATCTGAAATTATATATAGAAATACCTTTTCATACAAATTCTCATATGCACACACACTTATATATTACAGCACATTATTATTAAATTCTTACCACCTGTGATAAGACTCGTTTGATGTTTCCTACCTCCACAAGTTCTTTCATTTCAATGGTATGCTTGGCTGCAACATTTTAATTCTCCCTGGATACAACACTTGCTCACTACACTTCACACAGAACATCACTTTTCACATATAACCCTACTTTACACTTATAATCACAACAATCACACCAATACAATGGAGTTACTGTATATTTTGTATAATTGTGTATTTAATAGCTTCACATTTTATGAATATGCTTTAAAGCAGCCTGAAGTCAATCAACATTTGTCCTTTGATTAACAATGAAATACCACGTTTGTTCTACATGAACACAATCCGCAGCAATCATCGAAATGAACTTGCCAAACTGTGATGGTGAAGAACTGCACTTATTTATTTTTACATAAAATTTAAAGGAAAATGTTGAATGAACTCAGGACACTATATTTATTGTGGCCAAGTCCAGGTCAAAACATGAACATATTGCAAAAATGGCAATAATATATTATATAAATTAAAAAATGAGTACACACAGGATATATCATTTGAATTTCAGTATCACTTAAGGCGAACTTTGAAATATGACTTTGAAATATAAACACACTAACTCTCACAAACTCTCACTAACTCTTACTAACTCTTGCTAACTCTCACTAACTCTTACTAACTCACTCTAAATCTCACTAACTCTCACTAACTCACTCTAACTCTCACTAACACTTACTAACTCACTCTAACTCTCACTAACTCACTCTAACTCTCACTAACTCACTCTAACTCTCACTAACTCTTACTAACTCTTACTAACTCACTCTAACTCTCACTAACTCTTACTAACTCTCACTAACTCACTCTAACTCTCACTAACTCAGGGCAGCTCATACTGAACAAAACTCCAAACTAAACTTGTGTTTCCAGTTCAGGACCTCCCTTCTTCTTTCTAGTTTCAGAGACTTTCTTTACAAACCTTCACTTACTGAGGGTAAAATCCTCAAAGACTTATTCTCAGCAAAACTAATCAATGGCCTATACCTTAAGTCATACATTCACACACGTTATACATTAACCATTGCTCATATTGCATGCAATGTACCTATACAATATGCATACACACTGTATATATACCACATATACTATATTACTGTATGCTACGTTATTATCACAAGAGGAATGCATGTGCAGAAATGTCTCTGACACTTTTGTACATGCATGCACTGACACCACTTCATTTGAAACGTTTTTTTCAAGTTTTAATTTACGGTGTGTATTATATATATATATATATATATATATATCTTTACTTTTATTCCAAAGCAAAATTCAATACAATAATTCTGTGGCATTCCAAAATGGCATCTAAATAGACCTCACATGCATTACATTACATTACATGCATTTAGCAGACGCTCTTATCCAGAGCGACTAACACAACTTTTACATAGCATTTTTACATCGTATCCATTTATACAGCTGGATATATACTGAAGCAAGTCCGGTTTAAGTACCTTGCTCAAGGGTACAATGGCAGTGTCCTTACCCGGGAATCGAACCTGCGACCTTTTGGTTACAAGCCCAGTTCCTTACCCACTGTGCTACACTCCGTCCATGCATGAACAAACCAAAAACTTTGACGGTTGAAAAAACAAAAAAAAGGCGGGTTTGTCGAAGCTCAGCGAGAACCCTCAATGCCCACGATCCTCTCAGGTAAAGGGGGCCACGCGGTCGCCACGCCGACCGCACACTTACAAGAAGGCAGGTTCTTGTGATGTCACAGTGGGCGAGAGGGCCGGACGGATTTGTTAGGTTAAGGGAGCTGCCACTCAACCTTTGAGGGTTTTAGAAATATTCAGACCTTGTGAGGGGGCTGGCAGGAAGGCCGTCTGTTTGGCTGTACAATTGCTCTGCAACCACTACGCACATTGATTTCCTATGCAATCACTGCAAGAGAGAGCGGTGCATTCATTTACCTGGAATAATAAAGCCAAAATAAAATCCACTGAATGCATTAAACAGGCTTCAGAGAAGCATCCCATACAGGTGTAAGTGTACCGGAATGGTAGATACAGGTGAGTAAAGTGCACCCCATACCTACATACATCACAGCAGAGAGGGAAATGAAATAGGGTTCCCACAAATCCTTTACAGGCAAGACCAGAGCACCCTAAAAGCACAGGAAATTAAAATATGTTCATTCTTATCTGACTTTCAGGGAATTGTTCTGTAAAATAGTGGTTTATGAATCCACCAACAGCGCTGCTTTACTGTTCATTTTTAAAAAGAGCTTCATTTTATGACTTAATTTCTGCTCTCGTTTGTTCCAGGAACGGGGCCTTCCAGAATTTGTTGTGCGTAAGTATTCCCGAGTACCAAAAAAACATGAAAGATGTTCATTGCAAGCTCCAAAAATATGAAGTCAACTGTTTGGCTAGTAATGTTGCCAAACAGCTGAGAAGCATTCTACTGGGCAGGGCTGGACTTGCTAACAATGAACGGCTGTACTCTGCTTTCTCACTCTGTTCAATCGCTTCATTATCAAAGATACCAGTTGGAGGGCATATCGCCTTCCATTAAATTTAATTAAATTCAATAAAGCTCTGTGGCATGCTGTGATCGTAGCCCTTTCTTAATTGGTTAAATCTGTCTTACGTTACCAAGGCACATTAAACAGCATCCGACAGAAGTGTGTTTGACCAAAGTCAAACAACTTCTTGTGACAAAATGTTTAAAAGTGTGCGAGAGTGTAAGAGTGTGAGAGTGTGAGAGTGTACGAGTGTGAGTGTGTGTGAGAGTGTAAGAGTGTGAGAGTATGAGAGTGTACGAGTGTAAGAGTGTAACAGTCTGAGAGTATGAGAGTGTGAGAGTGTAACAGTCTGAGAGTGTAAGAGTGTGAGAGTGTAACAGTCTGAGGGTGTAAGTGTGAGAGTGTAAGAGTGTAAGAGTGAGAGTGTACGAGTGTGAGAGTGTAAGAGTGTAACAGTCTGAGGGTGTAAGTGTGAGAGTGTAAGAGTGTAACATCTGAGAGTGTAAGAGTGTGAGAGTGTAAGAGTGTAACAGACTGAGAGTGTAAGAGTGTGAGAGTGTAAGAGTGTAACAGTCTGAGAGTGTAAGAGTGTGAGAGTGTAAGAGTGTAACAGTCTGAGAGTGTAAGAGTGTAAGAGTGTGAGTGTACAAGTGTGAGAGTGTAAGAGTGTAACAGTCTGAGAGTGTAAGTGTGAGAGTGTAAGAGTGTAACAGACTGAGAGTGTAAGAGTGTAACAGTCGGAGAGTGTAAGAGTGTGAGAGTGTAAGAGTGTAACAGTCTGAGAGTGTACGAATATAGGAGTGTAAGAGTGTAACAGTCTGAGTGTAAGAGTGTGAGAGTGTAACAGTCTGAGAGTGTAAGAGTGTAAGAGTGTAACAGTCTGAGAGTGTAAGAGTGTAAGAGTGTGAGAGTGTAAGAGTGTAAGAGTGAGAGTGTAACAGACTGAGAGTGTAAGAGTGTAACAGTCTGAGGGTGTAAGTGTGAGAGTGTAAGAGTGTAACAGTCTGAGAGTGTAAGAGTGTGAGAGTGTAAGAGTGTAACAGACTGAGAGTGTAAGAGTGTGAGAGTGTAAGAGTGTAACAGTCTGAGAGTGTAAGAGTGTAACAGTCCGAGAGTGTAAGAATATGAGAGTGTAAGAGTGTAACAGTCTGAGAGTGTAAGAGTGTGAGAGTGTAAGAGTGTAACAGTCTGAGAGTGTGAGAGTGTAAGAGTGTGCGAGTGTGAGAGTGTGAGAGTGTGAGAGTGTAAGAGTGTGAGTGGCTGCAGTTGTCCCCTAATGCAGAGGCCAGAGGGAGGCTGCCTTAGCAAACACAAGTCTTGGCAAAGAACAACCCAGAGACTCCTGTGTGTGAGCACCACGCAAGCGCAGCAAGCAGCTTTCCCAGGGCTCATTCCAACCCCTTCACTTATCCATCCTCATTTCCTCAGTCCTAGGAACTGACCGAAGCCCGCCATCTTTGAAGACATTCCAGCCTGTCGAATGCTCCTCGGAGGGAGGCTCTGTGGCACTCTTACGAGTGTAAGAGTGTAACAGTCTGAGAGTGTAAGAGTGTAAGAGTGAGAGTGTACGAGTGTAACAGTCTGAGAGTGTGAGAGTGTAAGAGTGTAACAGTCTGAGAGTGTAAGAATGTAAGAGTGAGAGTGTACAAGTGTAAGAGTGTAACAGTCTGAGAGTGTGAGAGTGAGAGTGTACGAGTGTAACAGTCTGAGAGTGTAAGAGTGTGAGAGTGTAAGAGTGTAACAGACTGAGAGTGTAAGAATGTAAGAGTGAGAGTGTAAGAGTGTGAGAGTGTAAGAGTATAACAGTCTGAGAGTGTAAGAATGTAAGAGTGAGAGTGTACAAGTGTAAGAGTGTAATAGTCTGAGAGTGTAAGAGTGAGAGTGTACGAGTGTGAGAGTGTAAGAGTGTAACAGTCTGAGAGTGTAAGAATGTGAGAGTGTGAGAGTGTAAGAGTGTGAGAGGCTCAGTTCCTCAGTCCAAGGAACTGACCGAAGCCCGCCATCTTTGAAGACGTTCCAGCCAGTCGAATGCTCCTCGGAGGGAGGAGGCTGCCGTGAGGCCTTTCTGGACGTCTGTTTTTGGGACGCGCGGCGCGCAAGCGACACACCTGCGCATCCACCCCTCCCCACCCGCTTTGTCCGTGATCCAGGCGGCTTCACGCGGACGCCGGGACGAAGGAGGACGTCGAGCTCGCCCCGACGTCGTCCGTTACCGCGTCCAGTTTGACCTCCATTTGAGTGGAGCTGAGGACGCGAGGAAAGGACGCGAGGAAAGGACACGAGGAAAGGACACGAGGAAAGGATGCGAGGAAAGGACACGAGGAAGAGACGTGAAGGAGTGAAAATGAGCGACCGGGGGAAAAAAAACCCCTCGTGAAACGCAAACCCTTTCTGTCGACGCAAAGCCTGGGCTCTGTCAACACTTGTCCTCAACGTTTTACCGACAATCGAATGCAAGTGTTAGCACTTACCGTTCACCGAAGTGCACCGAAATGAACCTGCCAGAATGTGCATTTGTGCATAAAAAATTAACCCTTTTGCTGTAAGTCAATCTTAAGGACAAATGTTGATTGAAAACAGCGAGTTTCACAGAGCGAATAGAGATATCTGTGCCCTGGAGAGTGGATGACATCGACTGTGATGTCTAATGAAAAACAGCTTGCTTGCATCCTTAAAGTGCACATGATGTTGTGCAGAGCCTGTGCTCTGTGGCTTATCAGAGCAGCATGAGGAACCCGCCCCTACTGCCGTTTCTTATGCTCTGTCAGAAACATTCCCTCACGCTCTCTGCACGCACAGCACCGCATACATTTCAGTCAACGGACCCGGGCCAAGACCTAAGCAATGAGCAGACCAAAGCAAACGATCTGATATGACCAGTAATATGGTCCTCGTAAACAACCTCACAAAATACTGCACTTCCACATGTACTGCCTCTTATTAAAGCGTGGTATTGAGCACCATTGTAAGAAATATTTTTGAAATTATACAAATGGCTCTTTAAAAAAAATCATAATTTTTCCATCCACTGGCTTATTTAAATGGGTATATTTCAAGCATTCTGCACATTCTTCCAATGCCACAGTACTTATTCGTCCTGTTTTGAGCACTGGATCTAAAGCCACAGCCATGCACAGAAACATCCTACTCTAATAAAGGCTCTGGTTCGTGTCTCTTTCACAAGGCTGGAAAGATGGCTGTAGTAATGTTAGGAGGACGGAGTGTGGCACAGTGGGTAAGGAACTGCGCTTGTAACCGAAAGGCCGCAGGTTCGATTCCCGGGTGAGGACACTGCCGTTGTATCCTTGAGCAAGGTACTTAACCTGCATTGCTTCAGTATATATCCATATATATACAATGTGAAGTGCTATGTAAAAAGTTGTGTAAGTCGCTCTGGATAAGAGCGTCTGCTAAATGCCTGTAATGTAATGTAGCCTTGTTACAATAGTCCACCGTTCTTCCCCATCCCAGCGGTTCTTTAACTCTTCCCTGAGCTAATGGCTGAAACCAGACGCTGACAGGACAGACGCGCCCGGCAAGATGTTTACGCCGCAAAATCATCTGCTGAAGAAAATATTTTGTCTGGGCTTTCGGCCGCTTCGGGGTCGCGAGCGGAAGAAACGAAGGAATGCCTGAGAACAGTGCTCAGCTCTGAATGGGCTCCAGCCTGCTGAGTTCTCAGCGCTCAGCTCGGAATGGGCTCCAGCCTGCAGAGTGCTCAGCGCTCAGCTCTGAATGGGCTCCAGCCTGCAGAGTGCTCAGCGCTCAGAATGGGCTCCAGCCTGCAGAGTGCTCAGTGCTCTGAATGGGCTCCAGTCTGCAGTGTGCTCAGCGCTCAGCTCAGAATGGGAACCAGGCTGCAGAGTGCTCAGTGCTCAGCACTCTGAATGGGCTCTAGCCTGCAGAGTGCTCAGCGCTCAGCTCTGAATGGGCTCCAGCCTGCAGAGTGCTCAGTGCTCTGAATGGGCTCCAGCCTGCAGAGTGCTCAGCGCTCAGCTCTGAATGGGCTCTAGCCTGCAGAGTGCTCAGCGCTCAGCTCTGAATGGGCTCCAGCCTGCAGAGTGCTCAGCGCTCAGCTCTGAATGGGCTCCAGCCTGCAGAGTTCTCAGTGCTCAGCTCTGAATGGGCTCCAGCCTGCAGAGTGCTCAGCGCTCTGAATGTGCTCCAGCCTGCAGAGTGCTCAGCGCTCAGCTCTGAATGGGCTCCAGCCTGCAGAGTTCTCAGCGCTCAGCTCTGAATGGGCTCCAGCCTGCAGAGTGCTCAGCGCTCAGCTCTGAATGGGCTCCAGCCTGCAGAGTTCTCAGTGCTCAGCTCTGAATGGGCTCCAGCCTGCAGAGTGCTCAGCGCTCTGAATGTGCTCCAGCCTGCAGAGTGCTCAGCGCTCAGCTCTGAATGGGCTCCAGCCTGCAGAGTTCTCAGCGCTCAGCTCTGAATGGGCTCCAGCCTGCAGAGTGCTCAGCTCAGAATGGGCTCCAGCCTGCAGAGTTCTCAGCGCTCAGCTCTGAATGGGCTCCAGCCTGCAGAGTGCTCAGCTCAGAATGGGCTCCAGCCTGCAGAGTGCTCAGCGCTCAGTGCTCTGAATGGGCTCCAGCCTGCAGAGTTCTCAACGCTCAGCTCTGAATGGGCTCCAGCCTGCAGAGTTCTCAACGCTCAGCTCTGAATGGGCTCCAGGCTGCAAAGTGCTCAGCGCTCAGCTTTGAATGGGCTCCAGTCTGCAGTGCTCAGCGCTCAGCTCTGAATGGGCTCCAGCCTGCAGAGTGCTCAGCGCTCAGCTCTGAATGGGCTCCAGCCTGCAGAGTGCTCAGCGCTCTGAATGGGCTCCAGCCTGCAGAGTGCTCAGCGCTCAGCTCTGAATGGGCCCCAGACTGCAGAGTGCTCAGCGCTCAGCTCTGAATGGGCCCCAGACTGCAGAGTGCTCAGCGCTCAGCTCTGAATGGGCTCCAGGCTGCAGAGTGCTCAGCGCTCAGCTCTGAATGGGCTCCAGCCTGCAAAGTGCTCAGCGCTCAGCTCTGAATGGGCTCCAGTCTGCAGTGCTCAGCGCTCAGCTCTGAATGGGCTCCAGTCTGCAGAGTGCTCAGTGCTCTGAATAGGCTCCAGCCTGCAGAGTGCTCAGCTCTGAATGGGCTCCAGTCTGCTCAGCGCTCAGCTCTGAATGGGCTCCAGCCTGAAGAGTGCTCAGCGCTCAGCTCTGAATGGGCTCCAGCCTGCAGAGTGCTCAGCGCTCTGAATGGGCTCCAGCCTATAGAGTGCTCAGCGCTCAGCTCTGAATGGGCTCCAGCTTGCAGAGTGCTCAGCGCTCAGCTCTGAATGGGCTCCAGCCTGCAGAGTGCTCAGCTCTGAATGGGCTCCAGCCTGCAGAGTGCTCAGCGCTCTGTATGGGCTCCAGCCTGCAGAGTGCTCAGCGCTCAGCTCTGAATGGGCTCCAGCCTGCAGAGTGCTCAGCGCTCAGCTCTGAATGGGCTCCAGTCTGCAGAGTGCTCAGCGCTCAGCTCTGAATGGGCCCCAGACTGCAGAGTGCTCAGCGCTCAGCTCTGAATGGGCTCCAGTCTGCAGAGTGCTCAGCGCTCAGCTCTGAATGGGCTCCAGGCTGCAAAGTGCTCAGCGCTCAGCTCTGAATGGGCTCCAGTCTGCAGAGTGCTCAGCTCTGAATGGGCTCCAGTCTGCAGAGTGCTCAGCGCTCAGCTCTGAATGGGCCCCAGACTGCAGAGTGCTCAGCGCTCAGTTCTGAATGGGCTCCAGGCTGCAGAGTGCTCAGCGCTCAGCTCTGAATGGGCTCCAGGCTGCAAAGTGCTCAGCGCTCAGCTCTGAATGGGCTCCAGTCTGCAGAGTGCTCAGCGCTCTGAATGGGCTCCAGTCTGCAGAGTGTTCAGCGCTCAGAATGGGCTCCAGCCTGCAGAGTGCTCAGCGCTCAGCTCTGAATGGTGACCAGGCGGTCACTGACCCGCGCAGTGACGCGGGGGTCGTCCCGCACGGACGCGGGCGCTCCGAAGGCCCTTTCCTGCAGAGCCAGGACTGCCGCGCGGCCTGATTTACGCGCCCCCCAGTCCCGGTTCACAGAGCCTGCTCGCAACCGCCCAGGGAACCGGCCTGGGGAGTTTAACCGCTTTCTCCCCGGCCCTGGACCGTAAGCCCGGGGAACCGGCCTGGGGACTTCAACCGCTTTCTCCCCGGCCCTGGACCGTGAGCCCGGGGAACCGGCCTGGGGAGTTTAACCGCTTTCTCCCCGGCCCTGGACCAGACCAGAGGTAGCCAGCCGGTCGGAGGACTCTAGCAGACGCAGCAGCTCCAGAGCGAATCTAAAATAAACTGGTTCCCGGCTTTCCGCTTCCACGCACAGCATCCCGAACGGTTGGATTTAAAACGGATCGGGGAAGGACCGCCCTGAACCCGAGAAATGTTATGACGTTTCCGCTGGACACAAACCCCTGGAAAATGTCATAACACGAGCGGAGCAACATTAGAAACAAGGAAACCACAGAGAAAAACAGCAGGTGCTCCACAGAAATCTCAAAAAATGTAAAAACAAAAAAAAATAGTCACACAACCATAAATCTAATATGTTCAAAATGTACAACAAAGAACATAAGCAGCCAGTTAAAAGGCTCTGGGGGGGTTTGGAGCTCTCTGTTGACTGAGAAGGAATGGGAATTCAAATGTTTGGGATGGGCATTGGCGTGGAACATGGGAAGCAAGTCGGGGTGTATCTCATACGCTGAGTTTGGGTGAAGGCCCCTGGGAGAGTCGGGGTGTAAGTGGGTCACTCATACGCTGAGTTTGGGCCCCTGGGCGAGTCGGGGTGTAAGTGTGTTACTCATACGCTGAGTTTGGGCCCCTGGGCGAGTCGGGGTGTAAGTGTGTTACTCATACGCTGAGTTTGGGCCCCTGGGCGAGTCGGGGTGTAAGTGGGTTACTCATACGCTGAGTTTGGGCCCCTGGGCGAGTCGGGGTGTAAGTGTGTTACTCATACGCTGAGTTTGGGCCCCTGGGCGAGTCGGGGTGTAAGTGGGTTACTCATACACTGAGTTTGGGCCCCTGGGCGAGTCGGGGTGTAAGTGGGTTACTCATATGCTGAGTTTGGGCCCCTGGGCCTTCAGTATTCATGTATTATAGCCTACCCCACTCACTCTTTCTGTCTCTCACACACACACTCTCTCACACACACACACTTTCTCTCACACACACACACATGCACACATACACACACACACACACACACACATGCACACACACACTCACACTCTCTCACGCACACACTCACTCACACTCATACACACACTTACACACACATGCACACTCTCTCTCACACACACACACACACTCTCTCTCTCACACACACACACACACACACACTCACACACACACACACACACACACACACTCTCTCTCACACACACACACACTCTCACACACACACATGCACATACACACTCACACTCTCTCTCACACACACACACATGCACACACACACGCACACACTCACTCACACTCTCATACACACACACACACACGCACACTCTCTCACACACACACACACACATACACTCTCTCTCACACACACACACACACACTCACACTCTCTCTCACACACACACATGCACACACACACACTCTCTCACACACACACGCACAGCTAATCCACTGCTCTAACTGGCTGAACATTTCCTTGCCTGACGTGTTAGACTGAATGTGTGCTGTTGTCAGCTGGAGCTCCCATGCAGTACGCAAGGGGCAATTGCAGTTCCATCACTCAAACATCAAATCCTGGAGCCGTACAATATTTGGATGCCCTGTTAAAGGAGACGCCTGGTCCCTGGTGTGCAGTGACAGAGGCCTCTGCGTGCAGTTCACATCTCCTGCTCCACGTCTCGCTCATACATTACATTACATTACATTACATTACAGGCATTTAGCAGACGCTCTTATCCAGAGCGACTTACACAACTTTTTTTTTACATGGCATTTTTACATTGTATCCATTTATACAGCTGGATATATACTGAAGCAATTTCGGTTAAGTACCTTGCTCAAGGGTACGACGGCAGTGTCCTTACCCGGGAATCGAACTTACGACCTTTCGGTTACAAGTCTAGTTCCTTACCCACTGTGCTACACTCTGCCATACGAACGCTATGTGGACTCATCAGCGAGAGCCGTCAAAGGGGATCACATCTAATCCGCTCAGCTCGAGCGGCTCGGGGCCTCCTGTAGGGAAGGGAAGGGGGGCGCTTCGGAGGCAAGGACTTCAAAGATGCCTTGGGCCCGCCGCCGTCTGTGACCCCCCTGTCCGAGCCTCGCCCGAGTTCGCAAAGAGGTCGCCGTCTGAATTCGCCACCTCGACGCGCTGCCGGCAACGTCTGGCGACCGCGACGGCTCGGCCGAGCCTCGAGACGCACGACTCAACGGAAGATCTATGTTTATTTTTACAGCGCGTCGCAGTCAGACGCGAAGCCCTCCTGCCAATTTTGTCGATCGAAGTCCCTGCTCGCGGTTTTCGGGTCAGCGTCGATTAATTTTGCGATTCGAAATAGCGCCGTCGTTCGCGACGGATCGCAGAGGGGCGAAACGAATCTGACGGCCAAGCCCCGTAAAGGAAGACGGACTCTGGCGTTTCCGCTGTAATTAAAACATTCCGCATTTGTCTTCAGCGTTCAATTACAGATCACCGCAATCGGGTCGTCTGGGAGAGAAGAAATTAAACTTCAGTCTTCTTTGCAGTCTGAACTCGCGATGCATTTCTGCGGCTTCCGGGGTTCTGTCGAACCCTCGCAGATAACATTTACAGATAGTTAGTCTCGGCTTTCAATTTCAAAAAGCGCTATGGAATTTTTAAATGGGGGGGGTGGCTTGCCACAGTGAATGTCCTATGTTAGCGATCCGGTACTTATTTTTCCTGTCAAATAGAAGGAAAAGAAGATGAAAGCCGGTCTACTCCGTTTCCATTTGAATGCTGGGTACGGCAGTATCTCCATAAACAAACGTTGGCCGCTGCGTTTAAAACACAACCCTTATGCTAATGCGCCCTACCCCTCGAACTGAAGCCACAGAACAGAGGGGGAGAGACTTTAAAGAATATCCAAAAGTAAAGCCCACGTGCTTTCAGCCAAGCTTCCAACGAAATGGACGTTTTTAGGTGCTCGACAGTAGAGGACGATATATATATTTAAAGAATATATTAGAATTATCGTTGATGCTGCTTGTCTTCTTTTTTCCTTTTGATTATATATTCTTACTTAGTTGATTGCTGTTGTCACTACGCTTTGCAATATGTATTTTTAAATATGTCATGCCAATAAAGCATTTGAATTTGAATTTGAATTTGAATATATTCTGGCGTACTGAGCACATTTCCAAAAGCAGTTACTCTGACACAGTCCCAACGAGGTCGGCCAGAATTTGAAAAACAAACTTCACTGAGTTGAGAGAGAGAGAGAGAGTGACCTTTGACCTCAGGGATACCCTGGTGAGCAGTGCGGTCCGCCCCCCAGGGCGACGCCCGCGCCTGGCCTCGCAGAAGCGGGGATTACGGGCGTGTTAAAGGCGGCGGTGAGACCCCCCCCATTACCCCCCCAACGTTACAGACTGAACGCGGAGTCTGAACGTGCGGTCGAAAGGACGCCCCGGCCTATAAACGCGCACGGCCCTTCTGACGCCCTGCCGCGGCGCGACTCCTTCCGCTGTCTCGTTAAACCTTCGGTCTGGATAATTAAAAACCTTTCAATTAGGAGGCGGCTTCGTACAGAGAGAACGGCTTCCAAATTCATACAATACAGGCTGCACCGAAACAATTCGACGTAGATATTACAAGCGGCAGGAATGCCATCAGGAAATCAAAGCAGAACGTCTCCAGGACCGCAAACATGCTAGTGAAACGAATCCATCGAATCCAATCCGTTTCACAAAGTGTCTGGACATTTTAAATTGTTTCAAATGGTCCAGGGGGAAATTTACCCAGAAATGAAAAAAAAGTTTTTTTTAACTGCAGGCTTTAAAACGGGGCAATAGTTCAGGAGGGAAGACCCATTGTTGGGGGGTCGGAGGGTTGCCGGGGTTCAAACCCCCCCCTGGGCATTGGGAAATGTCCTTTACAAGACACCCAACCCCCAATCTCTGGCGAATGAAGGCATCAATTGTAAAACGCTTGGATAAAACGCTAATAAATGCAGTCCTTAAAACGAACGCCCCTATACGATACTTGCGAGACCCCTTGGCAAAGAGCGCTCTTCAGACTGACAAATTTCCTGAACAAGTTGGGTGGAAAAACCCGCGCTCCCGTTTGGGTCAAAAAGCGCACGCAGGTGCAGCATTGTCGCTGTCGACGCGTTTTCCCAGTTTTAAATTCATTCTGAAAAAGAACGGGCGGAGTGTGGCACCAG
>NC_057951.1:2622972-2679506 GCF_018555375.3 Anguilla rostrata | reverse complement strand
CACCACAATCCTCCCTTTAAAAGGGCTACCTGCGGTCTCCATTATGGCTGGGATAATGGCACAGCATACTCAGGTCGGTCAGTATTAATAGCAACACAAAGGGAGAGGATGTGGCTGGTCAATCAGCCCAATAGATAGTGCTTTTTCATTGGCTGCTGCAGTGAAACCAGTCAAACCCCAAAAGTCCCTTCCTCCTAGCACCGCTACAGAAGAGCCCCTAGCGCCGCTACAGAAGAGCCGCTAGCGCCGCTACAGAAGAGCCCCTAGCGCCGCTACAGAAGAGCCGCTAGCGACGCTACAGAAGAGCCGCTAGCGCCGCTACAGAAGAGCCCCTAGCGCCGCTACAGAAGAGCCCCTAGCACCGCTACAGAAGGCCCTAGCGCCGCTACAGAAGAGCCCTAGCGCCGCTACAAGCCTAGCGGTAAGAAGAGCCGCTAGCGCCGCTACAGAAGAGCCGCTAGCGCCGCTACAGAAGAGCCGCTAGCGCCGCTACAGAAGAGCCCCTAGCGCCGCTACAGAAGAGCCGCTAGCGCCGCTACAGAAGAGCCGCTAGCACCGCTACAGAAGAGCCGCTAGCGCCGCTACAGAAGAGCCGCTAGCGCCGCTACAGAAGAGCCAGCGCCGCTAAGAACCAGCCCGCTACAGAAGAGCCGCTAGCGCCGCTACAGAAGAGCCTAGCACTGCTACAGAAGAGCCGCTAGCGCCGCTACAGAAGAGCCGCTAGCGCCGCTACAGAAGAGCCCTAGCGCCGCTACAGAAGAGCCCCTAGCGCCGCTACAGAAGAGCCGCTAGCACCGCTATAGAAGAGCCGCTAGCACCGCTACAGAACAGACGCTAGCGCCGCTACAGAAGAGCCGCTAGCACCGCTACAGAACAGCTGCTAGCGCCACTACAGAAGAGCCGCTAATTGACTTCATGGCGCCTGGAATCTCTTGCCAGCATTTAAAGGGATAGTTCACTTGTTCATGTATAATTTAATAGTTAGCAAAACCTTTTAGTATGTGCAAAACCAATAACATGAGCAATGATTGGATTGGTCATAGTATTTGTTTTGCACATTGTTTTGCATTTGTATTAAGGATACTTCAGATATTTAGAGAAGTTTCTGAGAACCTTATTATAATGGCTGGTACAGGGCAGACAAGGGTTGACTATTTGGGGGGGTTTCATTCACAATTTCACCGGTATAGTTTGCTGTTTTTTTTAGTGAGCACAGCAGTCTCAGGTTGAATTGAGCCACAGGTAATAGTTCTAGTACAAAAACAACATTAAATGTAACTTTCCGAAAAAATAAATGTGTAAGTATCCTTGATCGCACGCGAACACTGTGAGGACCAACGGAAAACACACACTTTCTAAGACTAAAATAACAAAAAACAAAAACAAAAATCCAGAAAGGGAACCACCGCCTAGTAGTGGCTCAGCATTTACAATAATTTCAAGCAACCTACCCTTTTAGCAGAGATAAGAATTTCAGTTATTGGCACAGGGACCTGGAAAAGAAGAACAGGACACAGGTGTGAATGGAAACACTGAAAAATGAGAATAAACTGAACCCACGGTGTAACATGGAGACGACTGTGATAAGCCTGCAGGCAGGAGGCGCACCTTAAAAACGTGCAGCTCCTCCAGGAGGACCTCCTCCACGGTGTCGCTGTCCTTGTTGTAGATGGCGATCACCTTCAGCACCACAGCATCGTCTGAAGAGCCCAGAAGAGAGAAAAAAGCAACACATTACAGCGCCGCGAAAAAAAGAGTGAATCTTAACAAGTATCTTAGTCTTACATTTACGCTTAAAATCTTATTTTAGACTTGGTAAAAATAAGAAAGAAAAAAAAATCTCTAGCTAAATAAGAAAAAAGGATCCCCAGTAAGGTGAGGAAACATGGCTCATTTCGAGATTTGTCAACGGGGTAAGACAAATTCGCTCAAAAAAGCAACTTAAAGATAATATTTGCCGCAAAATTTGCTAATATTTAGCCTCTTTACAAGAGTAAAACTCTTGTTCGCTTGCGGTGAAATTCTGTGAGTGGACCACAACCTGTCTGTGCGAATCTTTGTGACTCACACCATTCAAGCTAAGCCTAGCACCTCGGGCCTGCGCGCTACCTACTGAGAGCTAGCGCTGTCACCTCGTGTGACCTAGCAAGCACAAGGGCCCTCTCCACTTTGGGCTGCGCGCTCGCCATCGCAACCGAGACAGCTGTCCCTTTGAATCGAACCCCGGCCAAGCCATTCGCTCCCGCCGGCGAACGCGAACGCAGAGACGGCGATGGCGCAAGCCGTGCGTTCGCTCCGTCGGCTCCGTAGAGCTTGACGCGGTAGCCATAGTAACCGCTCCGGAGGAGGGACGAAGCCACCGCGACACACTCTCTCTCTCTCTCTCTCTCTCTCTCTCTCTCTCTCTCTCTCTCTCTCCTCTCTCTCTCTCTCTCCTCCCTCTCTCCCTCGCTCTCTCCTTCGCTCCTCTCTCTCTCTCTCTCTCTCTCTCCTCCCCTCTCTCTCTCCTTCCTCCTCTCCCTCCTCTCCCCCTCTCTCTCTCTCCTCTCTCTCTCTCTCCTCTTCTCCTCTCTCTCTCTCTCTCTCCCCCTCTCTCGCGGGGCTTAAAAAAGGTTTGCCGGGGAGTGGAGGTAGCGGGGCCGCGTCAGGCAGGGGGGCACGGGGCGTGACGGGGCCCCCGGCTTATGCAGGCTGGGCGGGAGCGGTGGCTGGCCCCTGTCCGGGAGAACCGGGAAAAAACGATGAAATGGGTAGACTCCTTTTCAGAGGCGTGTCATAACAGACTCACGCAAAGTGGGATGCAATCGTTTGGGGAAAAAATCAAATTTCCTTGGGGATCCTTTGGAAAATCGGTCAAGTCGAAGACTACTTTCCTGAAGAAAAATTTATTGGGACCCCCTTTAAAAAAAATGGTTGTTTAGATTTTTAGATAAAAAAAGCGCTATAGATTAAGGAAACATGCCCTTTTTTGGGAAGGGATTTGACCAAAAAGAAAGGAAAAACTGTAAAAAGGGAAATAACTAAATAAATGAATGAATTATGATGTGTTTCACGGGGTTTGTTTCTTTCTGTTTTTTCTATCTTTCTCTTTTCCAATCTTATTTTTTCCAACATAGAAAAAGGGGTTGGGCCCCAAAACATAAATGGGGTGGGATAGAAAAAAACTTTAGTTTCTGTTTGGTCAAAAAAAAGGATTAGTTTAAATTTTTTAAAAAACAAAGTGACATAACAAAGAAGTGAATGGGGTTTATGGTGGGGGGGGTCAGCACTTTTAGCCATGGGACAATTTTTTTGGAGGGATAGATTTTTTTCACCGGGGGGGGTTTTAAAAAATTATATCCACCAGAGATAGTGGGGCAGGGTGCAGAGGCAGGGCTGAGATTGCGAAATTTTTTTGTTTTATTAATTCTATCCCCCGAACCAAGGTTCAAGGGCTGAAGTTTTAAGAAAATTGAGGGAATCAATACAGCAGTGTGGTCAAGGGGAATGTATTGTGATGGGAGGGGATTGGTTTTACAGTAAATTTCATTTGGATAGGACAAGTGAGGAACCTCATTTATAATATCCACTTGTTTATCTCAGCTCATTACCAACAGATTTAGTGGATGCATGGAGGGTCAAACATCCACAAGTCAGACAGTATACATGGGTAAAGATATAAATAGCAGGGTAAGTGCAGCCAGATTAGATAGGGTTTACACATCACAGGTGTTTAGCGTAGGTTACTAAATAGTTTCATTCACCCCTTGGTTTCACTGATCATCACCTTTCACAGTGGATTTTCACCTCTACAACAAAAAAAGGTCACTCATATTGGCATTTCAATGTAAAATTATACAGGATAAATTTTTTTTTGAAAAGTTTGTTTGTTTTGGGAGGTCTGGAGGAACAGGAAAGGGGAGTTTGTCTCCTTGAGCCAATGGTGGGAGGTGGGGAAAGACGCACATCCCTCTCTTCTGTCAGCAGTACACTGCTCATTCTACCAGCAGGGTCAAGTAGCCATGCAGACTCTGGGGCAAGAGATTAGGGATATTGAGTGCGGCCTTATAACACCCCCAAAAACCTGAAAAGGTGACACATTACAGAGGAAAAGACAGGAACTCAGCATGTTTTTACGAGAGGGTGAAAGGGGCTATGGTTAGGGCACGTTTTATTGGTATCAAGGACATGGATGCACCTGCTCCTTTTTTTCAATTTGGAGAAGTCTGTATCCCAAACAAAGCAGATGGCGTTTTCTTCGCTCCCCGATGGAAGGGTGACCACAACCCAGCTGAGTGAGGGGAGCAGTGGCTTTTACTGCCCCCTCGGGCGGGGGGAGGACTCTGATGCAGCATGTGCTGCTGAGCTTCTTAGGGGCTGCCTCAGCTGGGGATGGCGGAGCGCACCGCTTTGGACACGACATCAGCCTGGATGAGCTTCTACTGCAGTAGGGCAGGGTTTACATCCCGGTCGCGCTCCAGGCATAGATGGGTACCTGCGACTTCTATAAACATTTTGGAGCTCCTTAGGGACTGACTTACTGGAAGTGCTACAGGAGTGCGCGAAGAGGGGCTCATTACCGACTTCCTGTCCTGCGCTCTCTCTTTCTTCAAAAAAAGGGAGACCTGGCCTTACTTAAAACTGGAGACCTGTGGCCCTCTTATGCAAGATTATAAACTCTTTCAAGGTCCTGGCTAATAGACTGAAAGACTATCTGGAATATTTGGGTTTAAAAGACCAGTCATATTGTATCCCAATAGGTCTATCATGGACAATCTTTTTTTTTGAGAATTTGTTGATTGTGCAAAAAGTACAAACCTTTATGTGGTGTTTTATCCCTTGACCAGGAAAAGCTTTTGATCGTTTTCGACCATGTTTTTCTTTTTTCTACTTTGAGGGCTTTTTGGTTTTGGGGGGGGCTTTATGGCATGGTTAGGGTTTGTTATACAATGGGGCTCATGCAGGTTAAAAGGGGGGAGGTGGGCTGATCGTCCAATTCCTGTTGAGAGAGGGATCAGACAGGGCTGCCCATCCTGGACAGTTATACTCTCTTACAATTGAACCACTTTTAAACAGGCTCGAAATGGCTCACAGGGCTTCCCTACCGGGGCTACCACAGAGCCCACCATTAGTGGTGTCGGCATAGCGATGATGTTAACATTTTTTTAAAGGAGCAGAGGGATGTGGATGTTTTAGTTGAAGTTTAGGTTTTTGAAAGGCTTCCTCTGCAAGGGTAAACTGGGGGGAAGAGTGAGGCCCTACAGGTAGGACAAGGGCGGGAGAGGGCAGTCCCAGCCTGCCAGGGGGGTTCAGGTGGGGAGGGCAGGAATGAAGGTTTTGGGAATATTTTAGGGGCGGAGGAGTTTTAGTTTCAGAACGGGGGAGGGTATCATGGAGAAGGTTTGGGGCCAGACTTTCTAGGTGGAAGGGCTGCTACCCCAGCTGTCATATAGGGGGAGAGTTCTGGCATCAATAACCTGGTCGCCTCGACCTTATGGCACAGACTGATTTCTTATCTCCACCAAGGGCCTAGTTGAGGCGGTGCAGAGGACTATTTGGGACTTCTTCTGGTCCCGGGCCCGCACTGGATAAGGGCCTGCACTGTACCTTCCTGTTGAGGAGGGGGTACAAACCTCCCATTGATAAACGGGCAGGTGACCTCCAGTGGAGGATTGTGCATGGGGCCATAGCCACAAATAGACATCTGGTGCACCTGGATCCCAGTATAGGGGAGGGTTGTCCTTTTTGTTTGGGGGCGGAATCCTTACAACACCTTTTTATTCTGTGTCCCAGACTTAAGGGTTTATTTAGGCAGTTAGAGGGGTGGTTTCAGGGTTTGGGGACAAGATTTTCTTTTCAGTTATTTATTTATGGTCCACGGTATTCGGCGGCTAAAAGGTCTGTGCATGTTCTACTTAATTTTTATCAGGAGTAGCAAAACTGTCTATATGGAAGACAAGAAAGAACTGCATCCAGGGTCAGGGGTCAGTTGACCCAGTCCTGATGATGAGTGGACTGCTGGCAGCCCGTCTCAGGCTGGAATTTGTATACTATAAACTGACGGATAACATGGATGCTTTCATGCACACTTGGGGTATTGGAGGGGTTTTGTGCACTGTTCAGGAGGATTTGCTATTACTTCATTTTTGAAGTATTTTCTGTTGTATGGAATTTTGGTTTTTGGTTTGTAAATAAGGATGTAAATAAGGAATTTTTTTTCTCTCTCTCTCTTTCTCTTTCTTTTCTGCCTGTGTTTAGTTTTTTGATAGTCTTTCTTTTTATGTTCTTTGTCTATTGGTTTTATTTTTGAAGTATAGCAATTTTCTGTGTTGGAAAATGTCCCAATAAAAGGGGTTTTTAAAAATCAAAAAAAAATCTCTCTCTCTCTCTCTCTCTCTCTCTCTCTCTCTCTCTCTCTCTCTCTCTCTCTCTCTCTCTCTCTCTCTCTCTCTCTCTCTCTCTTCTCCCCTCTCTCTCTCTCTCTCTCTCTCTCTCTCTCTCTCTCTCTCTCCTCTCTCTCTCTCTCTCTCTCCCCTCTCTCTCTCTCTCTCTCTCTCTCTCTCCCTCTCTCTCTCCCCTCTCTCTCTCTCTCTCTCTCTCTCCCTCTCTCTCTCTCTCTCTCTCTCTCTCTCTCCCTCTCTCTCTCTCTCTCTCTCTCTCTCTCTCTCTCTCTCTCTCTCTCTCTCTCTCTCTCTCTCTCTCTCTCGGGCCGACCGGAAGTGAACTCTTAGAATATGAAAGCCGCCATGTCGGTTAGCAACGTGGATTAAACATTTGATAATTCTGCAAATGTTAAAAAGCCCGTACGGAAACGCCGAAACCCAGCCGGGAAGTCTGAACAGAGCGATCGCCCTTCCTCTTCCCTCTTCCTCTCCCTCCCTCTGCTCTCGGGCCGACCCGCGGAGGGACCGGGTCGCCAGCGCCCAGCTGAGTCCCGCGGCGCGCTGTCATAGCAAAGGCCGACCCCCAAATATATACCATCGCGGGAGACAAAGGCGCCCAGCGGGAGGGACCAGCCCGGCCGGCAGGGGCCGCGAGACGGAAGACTGACTCCTGAAATTGGGCGGCAGTGTAGCACAGTGGGTAAGGAACTGGGCTTGTAACCGAAAGGTCGCAGGTTCGATTCCCGGGTAAGGACACTGCCGTTGTACCCTTGAGCAAGGTACTTAACCGAAATTGCTTCAGCATATATCCAGCTGTATAAATGGATACAATGTAAAATGCTATGTAAAAAGTTGTGTAAGTCGCTCTGGATAAGAGCGTCTGCTAAATGCCTGTAATGTAATGTAATGAAATTCGGTCTAACGGTTCGAAAACACGGCAAAAAGAAACGTCCGGAGCTTCGGCTCCTCCTCCTCCTCGTCGTTCCGTCGCTCTGGCGACGCCGAGCCATCGCTGTTGAGCGAGGTGCTTTGCCACTTCAATTTAAAAAAGTAGGCGAAAACGCATTTCAACTCGAGCTTTATCGACAACCCCCTTCCCGTCCACGGCGCGAGCACCTTCGATAAGGCGCTTTCTAATTAATTAGAGAACATTAATTATTAATTAATTTGATGGCTCCTGGAATTAATTAAGCTTGTGCACGGGCGCCAAGTCAACTGGCATGCCCGAGTAGCAGTTAGATATATTTTTGTTTTTAAATGCCGGGGTGTGTCGGTCTTGCTATAGCTCCTTTGTTCCTAGCGCGCCTGGCCTGGTCTGATACGGGTATGGAGAGCGAGGTGCACGCGGTCCCGCCGGCCTGCATTAACAACTCCGGTGTTCCTTCATGGAGTTAAAATGGAGGGGGGACGGTGTGCTGGCTCCGGGTGGCGGCGGCGGAGCCCGTTAGCGGCGGTGTAGCCCGTTAGCGGCGGTGGAGCCCGTTAGCGGCAGCGAAGCCCGTTAGCGGCGGCGGAGCCCGTTAGCGGCGGTGTAGCCCGTTAGCGGCGGTGGAGCCCGTTAGCGGCAGCGAAGCCCGTTAGCGGCAGTGGAGCCCGTTAGCGGCAGCGAAGCCCGTTAGCGGCAGTGGAGCCTGTTAGCGGCAGCGAAGCCCGTTAGCGGCGGTGGAGCCCGTTAGCGGCGGCGGAGCCCGTTAGCGGCGGTGTAGCCCGTTAGCGGCGGTGGAGCCCGTTAGCGGCGGCGGAGCCCGTTAGCGGCGGTGGAGCCCGTTAGCGGTCGCTCGCCTGTCCCGATGAAGAGCACGTCGTAGTGGCCGTCCCGGGCCTCCACGCGGTCCGCGGCCAGCTGGGTGAGCCTCCGGCCCCCCTCGCCCCGCAGCAGGACGGGCCGGCGGTGCAGGGGGCGCACGGGCCGCAGCATGGCGGGGTGGTCCCGCGCGAAACGCAGCGCCTCGTCCGGGTACTCCTTAGAGCTGGAGTACTGCCCCCCGTTCACCTGGCTGGCACACTGCGGTCAGAGCGGCAGAGAGGGAGAGGAGGGGAGAGGGGGAGGAGGGAGAGGAAGAGGGAGAGGGAGGGAGAGGGAGAGGGAGAGGAGAGGGAGAGGAGGGAGAGAGGGAGAGGGAGAGGAGAGAGGGAGAGGGAGGGAGGAGGGAGGAGAGGAGAGGAAGGAGGAAGGAAGAGGGAGGGGAGGGGGAGGGAGGAGAGGAGGGGATAGGAAAGGAGGAGAGGGAGAGGAGAGAGAGAGGGAGGAGGGAGAGGAGGAGAGAGAGGGGAAGGGAGGGAGAGGAGGGGAGAGGAAGAGGGAGAGGGAGGGAGAGGGAGGGAAAGGAAGAGGGAAAGGAAGGGAGGGAGGGAGAGGAGGGGACAGGAAGAGGGAGAGGGAGGGAGAGGAAGGAAGGGAGGGAGGAAGAGGGACAGGGAGGGAGGATGAGAGGGAGAAAAGGAGAGGGATAGGAAGAGGAACGAGGAGGCAGAGGAAGAGGGAGTGGGGGAGAGAGAGACACAAATTAGCAACAAATGGTTTACACATACAGTATAAGGCATGTGGTCATGCGAGTGTATTTGGAACGCGTGCTGAAAGCAGTGAACGGAGCCCGTGCTGTATTCCATACGCTAACGCGACGTGACGGGAGAGGGAGAGAGAGAGGGAGACACGGCACCCGGGCAAGTCAGCCTCCCGCTTCAGTCATCTCAAACCAGTCCGTTAACCGAACAGCGGCTAAAGTCCCACGCCATTTAGATTTTCAACTGTTCAAGCGTTTTCAAAACTCTTGGCTTGGACCCAGACTCGGCTCAGGGACGGATCGAACGCAGACAGAAAGCAGCGCGGAAAAGGGGGCGTTCGCGAAGCGATGACGTCGTACGCAGCGGAGACAAAAACGACAAATTAAACCGCGGGACAGAAGGATTAGATACCGCGTTCGGGCAAAGCCCCACCCCTCTCTGGTAATGGGAAACGGTCGGGATGCTGGGTATTCTGAACGCCGACTTGGCTCCTCTTGCCACTTTGCCTGAGGTTCTCGGAGGGGGGGGGGGGGGGGGGGGCGGGTTGAATGCTGACTTGACATGGCAGAAACGGATGGACTCCCGTTCGCTGCGCGCTGGCCAATCGATCACAGCGAAGCCGACCTGGGCAGAAGCAGGAGGGGCGGGGACGGGGGGGAGGGGGCGTGCCAGCGTTCAGCCCATCCGTCTCTGACAAAAGCCCCCCGCCCCCCCCCCCCCTCGTCGTTCCTCTTCCTTCATCCCCGAGCAAAAAAGCAGCCGGGGGGGGGGGCCCTGATCCAGCGGACGTGCCTTAAAGGGGAATTTCACTTTGCAACGCTCCCGGGGTCATTTTCACACCTACCCCAGAGTTCACGATGCGACATTCCCCTTTAACTCTTCCAAGAGCAGGTTTTCACGGAATGCGTTTCAGGAGTCAGAGTTCTAGAACTCCACCGATTTCAAGTCGCCGGCGGCGATTGCGACACCGGCGTTAGAAATGTTCGGTTCTGAACCATCCCAATCTCTTTAAGGTGTGAGGCATTTGAGACCTCACACCTTAAAAGGGTTAAGGAGGACCAAGCACCATTCTTGCTTGACGCAGAGAGATTTATGAATTTATTTTTTTACCTTTATTTAACCAGGTTAGTCTCGTCGAGATTAGAAATCTCTTTTTCGAGAGAGACCCTGGCCAAGAAGGCAGCAAGTCGATTACAGACGCAACAAAATGTCAACATTCAACACGCTATAACAGCAGACAAACAGCAACGTTCAAAGTTTCACAATCTGGTTAACGTGAGCGACCTGTAGTGCTAACTAAGGGTCAAAACAATGACAAGTTTCAAAACAATGGCAAGTTTCAAAAACAATGACAAGTTTCAAAAACAATGACAAGTTTCAAAACAATTACAAGTTTCAAAAACAATTACAAGTTTCAAAACAATTACAAGTTTCGAAACAATTACAAGTTTCAAAACAATTACAAGTTTCAAAACAATTACAAGTTAGTCCCCTGTGCACGTGAGGCGGAGCTAGTGTGCTGACGGTGTGTGTCGTGTTCGCGGCGCACTTCCTGCTCTGGTGTGTCGGTGGGGGTTTTGGGGGGGGGGGGGGGGGGGCGGGACTCACCGATCCGGGTCTCGGGAACGGGACCCTGCCCTCGTACGCCGCCCAGCGGCGGTCGGGGCCCTCCCTGTGAGCGAAGGGCCCGCCGAACGCCGCCCGGACGTCGTCCATGCGGTACGCGCACACGCCGTAGCCCTGGAACACGTCGCTGTTTCGGCGGGAAAAAAAAACAAATAAATAAAAAGGATTACGGGTGGGAGAGAGAGAGAAGGAGAGAATAAGTGCGGGACTGTGAGGGAACGCTGGGAAAAACAAGATTACATTCCATTACAGGCTTTTTGGCAGACGCTCTTATCCAGAGTGACGTACAGCAAAGTATATAACCATAACCAGGAACAAGTGTGTCGAAAACCCTAGAGAGAAGTACCGTTCCAAGTGCAGGGAACAACCGCATAGTTCAACTTGGACCCTGAAGGTTAAACTGATTAACACTAACACAACGAGAACGGCAACAACGCAGTCTATGGAAAAAAAATACAAGCAGTAGTTAAGACAGTTACTGCACCTAAGTCACCTACGAAACAGGTTAAACAGGTAACTGCCTAGTTACAACCCTAAGCTTACAGTCATTTACAGGGGGGTAGGGAGGGATGGGGAGAGGTGCAGCCTGAAGAGGTGAGTCTTCAGTCGTCGTTTGAAATGGGTCAGTGTCTCAGCTGTTCTGACCTCCACGGGGAGGTCATTCCACCATCTTGGGGCCCGAACAGACAGGAGACGTGTTCTGGAAGTGCAGGTGCGAAGAGGGGGAGGTGCCAGGCGTCCTGAGGAAGATCCGGGCGTCAAAGAGGTTCGAACCGCGGCGCCGACGCCCACGGGAAATGCGTCGCGCTCGGTCGTCCGCGTCGTGCCGCGCATTCGTCCGAATCGTGGAGAGAGAGTTTTAAAAAAAAAAGATTGCGAGCTCCTTGCGGGTGAACGCGCGCCGCGCCCGCCGCTTTCTGAGTCACCCGATCGTCTGAATCAGTCAGAGCGACCCCGCGGAGATCGCGAGGAGGGGCTGAGGAGAGCCCCGGCCCGCGTCGAGCGGAGTTTCAGAGCTCAGCTGAGTCACCCGCCGCCGTGACCACGGAGGAGTCGATTCTCAGAGGGAAGGATTCGCGGAGAGAATGATTTGGGGAGAGAACGATTCGCGGAGGGAACGATTCGCGGACGGAATGATTCGCGGAGAGAATGATTTGGGGAGAGAACGATTCGCGGAGGGAACGATTCGCGGACGGAATGATTCGCGGAGGGAGCGATTCGCAGAGAGAACGATTCGGGGAGAGAACGATTCGGGGAGAGAATGATTCAGGGAGAGAACGATTCGGGGAGAGAACGATTCGCTGAGGGAACGATTCGCGGAGAGAACGATTCGCGGAGAGAACGATTCGCGGAGGGAACGATTCGTGGAGAAAATGATTCGTGGAGAAAATGATTCGCGGAGGGAACGATTCGCGGGGGGAACGATTCGCGGGGGTTTGCGCCCGTGCTTTCGGGGGGTGCACGCCGCTTCGCCAACCCCCCCCTGCGCAGCCCCCCCCCCCGCCCCCCGGCGGTGGACGGACCGAGCTCGCGCGCGATATCGACAAGGCCGTCCGCGTCGGATCCGCTGCCACGGAAACGGCGCCTCTCCCGACTCGTAAACAAACTCGTCCGTGCGGGGGGGGGGGGGGGGGGAGGGAGGGTAGGAGCAACGGATAAACGCGTGACCTGTAACCCGGAGGGGGGGGGATTAATACGGCGGTGGCGTGACTCAAACTCCACCCCCCGCTCCACCCACCCCCCACCCAACCCCCCCCACCCTCAGAGGCCTGACACGTTGTGTGTAATGCGCCAATGTGCTGCTACTGTTTTGGGGGGGGGGGGAGGGTGCGTGGGCCGAGAACAGGAGGGGGAGGGTGGTGGTGGTGGTGGGGGTGGGGGTGGGGGAGGGGGAGGGGAGGGGAGGGGTTGGGGGCGGGGCCGCTGACCTGGTGGTGCGGAACAGCCCGAAGATCTCCGGGTCCCTCTCGTCCCTCTTCTTCAGCACGAACACGTCCACTGCAAGGCGGGATCAAGAATGCTCAGTGCGCATCCCATCAAAAGAGAGAAAGAGGGAGAGAGAGAGAGGAAGAGAGAGGAAGAATGAGAGCAAGAGAGAGAGAGGGAGGGACAGAGGGAGAGTGAGAGAGAGAGAGAGGGAGGTAGAGGGGAAGAATGAGAGCAAGAGAGAGAGAGGGAGGGAGAGAGAGAGAGTGAGAGAGGGAGAGAAAATGTGAGAGAGGGAGTGGGGGAGGAAGAATGAGAGGAATAGAGAGAGACAGCGAGGGATAGAGGGAGAGTGAGAGAGAGGGAGGTAGAGAGGAAGAATGATAGCGAGAGAGAGAGAGAGGGCGGGAGAGGGAGAGAGAGAGAGAGAGGGAGAGGGAGAGAGAGAGAGAGAGAGAGAGAGAGAGAGAAGGGGATCTGCATCCACGTTTCCAAGTGCATTTCCAGTCTGAAAGGAGCAGGTGTTTTTAATATCTCCCATGGGGGGTGTGGGGGGGGGATAATTCCGTGAAGCCCTCCCCAAATCCAGCGGAACTTTCATTCTGCTGCTACAGCGCTCCTGAGCAGGACCCCCTCACCCACACACAGGAGGAAGAGCAGACCGCTGTGAGTCACCAGCACATCTTAAACGCATTTACGCGCACACATGCAGCGGACGGCAGTGTAGCACAGTGGGTAAGGAACTGGGCTTGTAACCGAAAGGTCGCAGGTTCGATTCCCGGGTAAGGACACTGCCGTTGTAACCCTTGAGCAAGGTACTTAACCTGCATTGCTTCAGTATATATCCAGCTGTATAAATGGATACAATGTAAAAATGCTATGTAAAAAAGTTGTGTAAGTCGCTCTGGATAAGAGCGTCTGCTAAATGCCTGTAATGTAATGTAATGTAACATGCGTTTCTGATTAGGGCGCCGCGCCGTATTTACGCAGTTAAACAAACGACCCGACCCACGCGCCCAACGGAAGCGTACGACCCAAACGCGTCAGCGGCGACGTCCGGAGGGACTGCTCTGTTGCCGACGGCCGTAAAGAAGAACGTTCGAACGGGAAATATCTGTAATTCGGCCGTGCTGCGTTTCTGGAAGGTTCCAGGGCGTGTGCTTGCACCCCCAGGGGGTCAGCGGAGTGGGGGGTAGGGGGGGGGCGGCGGGTTGCTCACCCAGCTGGTCCAAGTGCGTGTCTACCCCGCGCGGGCCGGGGACGGAGCAGATGAGCCGGGTCTTCACCAGAGAGCTCCACTTGTTCACCAGCATCCTCCGGCCCCCCTGGTCATTCTGAAACAGGGCCGAGGGGGGGGGACGGGGGGGGGGGGGCGGGACAGCAGGGCTCTGATTACGGGCGTGTCTCTCTGGAAGCACGGGGGGCCTAATACTGTACAGAATCAGCTATACAAACTGCCCAACTGTGGGTACGGGGGTTGGCACTCTTCTTCTTGAGAAGAGCAGGGGGGAAAACTCCCTCTTGCTGAAGTTCAGGTGGTTTGACTGCATCGGCTGTTTCCTGACTGCAGATACAGCACACGTAACCAATGCGACTTGAAGCGGTAATAAAACAGGCTCTTAAGAAAAAAGTTTTTGCATTGTTGTTGTTTAAGTGAATTCTGTAATCTCGGCACCATTGTACATGAGGGCTCGATCCCTCAATGCGTCTTCCCGGAATTAAATAAAGGTATCTTCTTCTCCTCCTCCGACAGTACTCCTACTCTTCCTCCTCCTACTCCTTCTGCTTCTACAGTACTCCTCCTCCTACAGTACTCCTCCTCCCCCTACTCCTTCTGCTTCTACAGTACTCCTCCTCCTACAGTACTCCTCCTCCTCCTCCTACAGTACTCCTCCTCCCCCTACTCCTTCTGCTCCTACAGTACTCCTCCTCCTCCTACTCCTTCTGCTTCTACAGTACTCCTCCTCCTACTCCTCCTCCTCTGCCTCCTCCTCCTTCAGAACTCCTCCTCCTACTCCTCATCCTATAATACTCCTCCTCTTCCTCCTCCTCCTACAGTACTCCTCCTCCTACACCTCCTCCTTCTACAGGACTCCTCCTCCTACACCTCCTCCTTCTACAGTACTCCTCCTCTTCCTCCTCCTCCTACACCTCCTCCTACACCTCCTCCTTCTACAGGACTCCTCCTCTTCCTCCTCCTCCTCCTTCTACAGTACTCCTCCTCCTCCTCCTCCTACAGAACTCCTCCTCTTCCCCCTCCTCATAATCCTTCACCTTGTACAGTACTCCTCCTCCTGCTCCTCCTCCTCCTCCTCCTGCTCGTACTCCTCTAAGCAGATGCCATTACCCGAGGCAAACTGCATTCTTCATGGAAACCCCCCCCCCGCGCACGGAGCCTGATTAGGGTCCGTCCCCCCGGGGCCCCGCTGCTCAAGGGCGGGGCCTTTTTCATAGGAAACATACTAAGAGTTCATCTGCGATGTGGAGAAAAACAACTTTTTAGCTTGAAATGGATGTGTGATAAATGAACAGGGCAGGGGGGGTTGTTTCTGTGGAAATGAATACAATGCCAAGAGTTCATCGCGCTGAAGCTGGACGAAGAAATAAAATAAATGACGAGCCAAGATGGGCTGAATGGCCTGTTCTCATCGTGGCTTTCCTCGTGTTCTTAAATGTTACGTTTCACGCTCTGTTTCCGTTTTACGTGACAGCATAATGCAATATCGCTAGCCAAGAGATTACCAATGGAAACTATGAAGGTATGAAAGTGCATGGGATCACATCGTGTAATGTTCAGCAAACTAATGGACACATTAATAACGACGACTGAAGACCCACCTCTTCAGGCTGCACCTCTCTCCATCCCTCCCTTCCCCCCTGTAAATGACTAAACTTAGGGTTGTAACTAGGCAGCTGTTTCATAGGTTAGTTAGTTGATGCGCCTGTCTTAACGACTACTTGTACTTTTATTTATTTTTATTTTTCCATAGATTGCGTTGTTGCCGTTCTCGTTGTTAGTGTTAATCAGTTTAACCATCAGGGTCCAAGTTGAACTATGCGGTTGTACCCTGTACTTGGACCGGTACTTCTCTCTAGGGGTTTCGTCATACTTGTTCCTGGTTATGGTTATACACTTTGTTGTACGTCGCTCTGGATAAGAGCGTCTGCCAAATGCCTGTAATGTAATGTAATGTAATGTAATGTAATGTAATTAATCAAAGCATTTGTCGCGGGCGTGCAGCGTTCTTACCGCGCAGACTCGCGCGATCCTGGCGTGAACGGCGTTGTTGCCACTTTCGGCATCGACGGTCTTCTCGGTGAAGAAGAAGTACACTTTATCGTCGTCTGGGTCATCGTTGTCGGGGACCACCACGGACCCAACAAACTTCGGCTCTGCAAGAGCAACGCAAGTCTCCGCACCATGAACAACAGTACTAATCTGAGCACATTTGAACAGTTCTACTAATCTAAGCACCCTGAACAGTACTACTAATCTGAGCACCCTGAATAGGAGTACTAATCTGAGCACCCTGAATAGGAGTACTAATCTGAGCACCCTGAATAGGAGTACTAATCTGAGCACCCTGAACAGTACTACTAATCTGAGCACCCTGGATAGGAGTACTAATCTGAGCACCCTGAACAGTACTACTAATCTGAGCACCCTGGATAGGAGTACTAATCTGAGCACCCTGAACAGTACTACTAATCTGAGCACCCTGAATAGGAGTACTAATCTGAGCACATTTGAACAGTTCTACTAATCTAAGCACCCTGAACAGTACTACTAATCTGAGCACCCTGAACAGTACTACTAATCTGAGCACCCTGAATAGGAGTACTAATCTGAGCACCCTGAATAGGAGTACTTATCTGAGCACCCTGAACAGTACTACTAATCTGAGCACCCTGAATAGGAGTACTAATCTGAGCACCCTGGATAGGAGTACTAATCTGAGCACCCTGAACAGTACTACTAATCTGAGCACCCTGAATAGGAGTACTAATCTGAGCACATTTGAACAGTTCTACTAATCTAAGCACCCTGAACAGTACTACTAATCTGAGCACCCTGAATAGGAGTACTAATCTGAGCACCCTGAACAGTACTACTAATCTGAGCACATTTGAACAGTTCTACTAATCTAAGCACCCTGAACAGTACTACTAATCTGAGCACCCTGAATAGGAGTACTAATCTGAGCACCCTGAATAGTACTACTAATCTGAGCACCCTGGATAGGAGTACTAATCTGAGCACCCTGAACAGTACTACTAATCTGAGCACCCTGGATAGGAGTACTAATCTGAGCACCCTGAACAGTACTACTAATCTGAGCACCCTGAATAGGAGTACTAATCTGAGCACATTTGAACAGTTCTACTAATCTAAGCACCCTGAACAGTACTACTAATCTGAGCACCCTGAACAGTACTACTAATCTGAGCACCCTGAATAGGAGTACTAATCTGAGCACCCTGAATAGGAGTACTAATCTGAGCACCCTGAACAGTACTACTAATCTGAGCACCCTGAATAGGAGTACTAATCTGAGCACCCTGAATAGGAGTACTAATCTGAGCACCCTGAATAGGAGTACTAATCTGAGCACCCTGTATAGGAGTACTAATCTGAGCACCCTGAATAGGAGTACTAATCTGAGCACCCTGAATAGGAGTACTAATCTGAGCACCCTGAATAGGAGTACTAATCTGAGCACCCTGAATAGGAGTACTAATCTGAGCATCCTGAATAGGAGTACTAATCTGAGCACCCTGAATAGGAGTACTAATCTGAGCACCCTGAACAGTACTACTAATCTGAGCACCCTGTATAGGAGTACTAATGAGCACCCTGAACAGTACTACTAATCTGAGCACCCTGGATAGGAGTACTAATCTGAGCACCCTGGATAGGAGTACTAATCTGAGCACCCTGAACAGTACTACTAATCTGAGCACCCTGAACAGTACTACTAATCTGAGCACCCTGAATAGGAGTACTAATCTGAGCACCCTGATTAGGAGTACTAATCTGAGCACCCTGTATAGGAGTACTAATCTGAGCACCCTGAATAGGAGTACTAATCTGAGCACCCTGAATAGGAGTACTAATCTGAGCACCCTGAATAGGAGTACTAATCTGAGCACCCTGTATAGGAGTACTAATCTGAGCACCCTGAACAGTACTACTAATCTGAGCACCCTGAATAGGAGTACTAATCTGAGCACCCTGAACAGTACTACTAATCTGAGCACCCGGGATAGGAATACTAATCTGAGCACCCTGAATAGGAGTACTAATCTGAGCACCCTGAATAGGAGTACTAATCTGAGCACAAGCTACCCACTCATGTCTTAAAGGTTATCAGAGGTCCTATAAGAAGGTCATTCTGAAGGTGAATGCTGGACTTTCATCTTCATTGATTTTCTTTAGTAGTAGTAGTAGGCTAATTGGAGAGTATAATTTTCCCCTAGGTATGAGTGAGTCAGATCTGGGACTCAGAATCAGGACACAGAATCAGGACTCAATATCAGGACTCAGATCTGGGACTCAGAATCAGGACACAGAATCAGGACTCAATATCAGGACTCAGATCTGGGACTCAGAATCAGGACACAGAATCAGGACTCAATATCAGGACTCAGAATCAGGACACAGAATCAGGACTCAGATCTGGGACTCAGAATCAGGACACAGAATCAGGACTCAGAATCAGGACTCAGATCTGGGACTCAGAATCAGGACACAGAATCAGGACTCAGAATCAGGACTCAGATCTGGGACTCAGAATCAGGACACAGAATCAGGACTCAGATCTGGGACTCAGAATCAGGACACAGAATCAGGACTCAGATCTGGGACTCAGAATCAGGACTCAGATCTGGGACTCAGAATCAGGACTCAGATCTGGGACTCAGAATCAGGACTCAGAATCAGGACACAGAATCAGGACACAGAATCAGGACTCAGATCTGGGACTCAGAATCAGGACTCAGATCTGGAACTCAGAATCAGGACTCAGATCTGGGACTCTGGGACGCCAGGTGTGCAGAATATCTGGCCTCCAGGCAGGCGAAAAATCTGAACTCAAGGGCCAGACGTGAATTTCCCTGGAAGAGCGCAAAGTGAGTCGTGGTGGAGCCGTGCACCTGATTTCTGAGTTCTGTTTGTCTAACACGAGTTATTACTCAACGTTCATATCATCACCATAAGGGCGATGGTAGAAATAAACGGCACGTTCACACGCGCAAAAAAAATCCACCCAAGTCCTCCCAGCAGCCACAAGGACGTGATTAAAGGCACTGCGCTTCATTACCAGCGATTAAACAGTGGGGAATAAACGCGCCCCTTCTCTCTGCGGCAGGGCTGGCCCCGGTCTCTGTGAAGGCACAGACCTGAGAGAGCACGCTTCCGTCTTTCGACGCGTCTCCGGTGCGAAGCGGCAGGACGGCGCTACGGCAACGGTCGCACGACGACTGGGGCTCTTTCATTCGTCGGTACGGATTGGGGGGGGGGCGGGACTCACCGTTAAGCAGCCGTCTGTCGCCCCCCTCCGTCCGGGTGTAGCTGTGGTTGCCCAGGCGACAGAGGGCGGCGTCGTTCTCCCAGTAGTCCGTGTACAGCCCGACGAACAGCTCGCCTCCTGACAGGGAGGCAAATGCAGCAGCATGCAGCAGCGTGACATCACGGAACCCCGTTTCCACGACGCACCGAACCGTGTCATACACGGCCCGCGCCGAAGCTCGTTCGCCCTGCTTCACGTACTGCGGACCAATGACAGCTCATTACACTCAGCTCATTTCAAAAAGGACGTTCTTTCAGATCAAAACCGGAGCGTTATTCGTTCAAATCGTCCACAAGGGGGCAGACCTGGAGCTGGGAATAACATCAAAACGTTCTTGCTGTCAAATGAAATGGGAAAAATACTTGGCGTCTGAGTAATATGAAAAGATGGTGAAGCTGAACATTTCCACGGTAATTTTTCTTCCTCGTGCCTGGCTCAGACAAAACTCAAATATAAAGCTGTTATTAGTATTCCACTGTAAATATGCATTTTGTATTGATTTACGATGCTTTTGCAATATGTACGTATGTATTTCCTGCCAATAAAGCAATCTGAATTTGAATTTGAGTGAGAGAGAGTGAGAAGGGGAGGGAGTGAGAGAGAGAAAGAGAGAGAGAGGGGAGAGAGACAGAGAGAGAGAGAAAGGGAGGGAGTGATAGAGAGAGAGAGGGGGGAGAGAGAGTGAGAAAGGAAGGGAGTGAGAGAGGGGAGAGAGAGGGAGAGAGAGAGCGACGAGAAAGGGAGGGAGATAGAGTGAAAGAGAGAGTGAGAAAGGGAGGGGGAGAGAGTGAGAGAGAGAGGCTAACCCTGCTGTAGGTAGGGGGAGAGAGTGAGAGAGAGAGGCTAACCCTGCGGTAAGTAGGGGGAGATGTGAGATGTAAGACTCACTGGAGACGGTGGACGCGCAGGAGCTTCGGGGGTCGTAGGGGCATCTGCCTCTCCCGCTCTCAGTCAGCTCCGCCTCCAGCTCAAACAGGGCGTCCTGGAGAGGCGGGCAGGGGCAAACACAAACGGGCTCATAAAGGCAAACACTTCAGTACGAACCCTGGCTGAGGGGCATCAGCAGGACCCGACCGCAGACAGCAGGTTCAGCGAAGGACGTCGGTACACTCCGCACGTTCGAGGCGCCGGGCGAGGGCCCCGAATGCAAAATGTTTCTGGGGCGACATAGCTCAGGAGGTAAGACCGATTGTCTGGCAGCCGGAGGGTTGCCAGTTCAAACCCCGCCCTTGGCGTGTCGAAGTGTCCTTGAGCAAGACACCTAATCCCTAGCCGCTCTGGCGAATGAGAGGCATCAATTGTAAAGCGCTTTGGATAAAAGCGCTATATAAATGCAGTCCATTTCACAACATCAGTTTTCACAAATATTCACGACAACATTTCACGGGTGGAAAGCCCAGGGGTCAGAGTGTAAAAGTACTCCCATGCGGTTCTTCCGCCCATGAGCTCAGCCCAGCTGACTTCACTGATTAGTACTACCTCCTGAGGGAATATCGCTAATTAGCGAATCCAGATGACAGGAACAAAACGCCGGGGGAGGACTTTCACCCTCCGAACCTGGATTTTTCCACCTCCGTGTATGCCAGAAGGGTTTTTGTACAGTGACGCGTCCCGTTGAGAAACTGGCAGGGTGTCTGCAGGAGCTGCTGGTGGCAGACAGGCTGGACGGAGTGTGGCACAGTGGGTAAGGAACTGCGCTTGTAAACCGAAAGGTCGCAGGTTCGATTCCCGGGTAAGGACACTGCCGTTGTACCCTTGAGCAAGGTACTTACCCTGCATTGCTTCAGTATACATCCAGCTGTATAAATGGATGCAGTGTAAAATGCTATGTAAAAAAAGTTGTGTAAGTCGCTCTGGATAAGAGCGTCTGTTAAATGCCTGTAATGTAATGTAATGTAATGTAATGGATGTTCGGACGAACGGTCCCGACCTACCGGGCGCGCAGGGGGCGGAGCTCGCCGCCGAGCCCCGGAGTCGCCGCGGCGTTCCTCGCTTCGGACGAGCAAGCCGTTCTTTTCCCCCCCTGGACGTGCCTGACAACCGGTCGGAGGGAGCGCGACGGCGCGCCCCCGGGCCAATCCGGTAGCGGCTTCCCCGACGACAAGGGTCGCGCTCGTTTTAAATTTACCGTTGCTATGACAACAACTGAAAAGCAGCAGGGCGTGAGCCGTCTCCTACCTCTGCCTGGCGTCCCGCGCGGACGTAGGCGCAGACGGGGTCGAACGCGCCCGTGCCGCACGCCAGCAGGTGCGTCCGGTTGTGCTGGTGCAGGACCTTGATGTAATTGGCGCACTCCGACTGGAGGGCAAGAACAGGGGCGGGGGCGTTCACTTTCGGGCCCCTCCACAAAATTCCCCTCCCACCACCAAACATACAGCCCAGAGTTCCCCTCCCACCATCAAACATAAAGCCCAGAGTTCCCCTCACCTCCCCTCCCACCACCAAATATACAGCCCAGAGTTCCCCTCCCACCACCAAACATACAGCCCAGAGTTCCCCTCACCTCCCCTCCCACCACCAAATATACAGCCCAGAGTTCCCCTCCCACCACCAAACATACAGCCCAGAGTTCCCCTCACCTCCCCTCCCACCACCAAACATACAGCCCAGAGTTCCCCTCCCACCACCAAACATACAGCCCAGAGTTCCCCTCCCACCACCAAACATAAAGCCCAGAGTTCCCTCACCTCCCCTCCCACCACCAAATATACAGCCCAGAGTTCCCTCCCACCACCAAACATACAGCCCAGAGTTCCCCTCCCCTCCCACCACCAAAGATACAGCCCAGAGTTCCCCTCACCTCCCCTCCCACCACCAAACATACAGCCCAGAGTTCCCCTCTCACCACCAAACATACAGGCCAGAGTTCCCCTCACCTCCCCTCTCACCACCAAATATACAGCCCAGAGTTCCCCTCCCACCACCAAATATACAGCCCAGAGTTCCTCTCCCCTCCCACCACCAAATATACAGCCCAGAGTTCCCCTCACCTCCCCTCCCACCACCAAACATACAGCCCAGAGTTCCCCTCCCACCACTAAACATACAGCCCAGAGTTCCCCTCCCACCACCAAAGATAAAGCCCAGAGTTCCCCTTTCCAGCTGTGCCCTGGGCAGGGTCGCCACCAGACCTGAATCGTACACTTGCATGCAAGAAAAATCTCTTTCTGGACACTGGTGAATATATCTAATATCTAAAGGGGTACGTGTTCCAATAAATCATTTAACCCAGGTCTCTTATCAGTACATACTGTGTTACATGTGCCTGAGACCGCCAATAACATGCCTGGGCAACCTAGCCTGTGACTACCAGCTCATCTGCGGCTTATTCCATCTGAGGAGCCATTTCTGACGAGCACCAGTGTGGCATTTGTTTTTAAGACATCTCCTGAGCAGGTGGACGGCAGATCTTGGAGGATTGCCCCCCCCCCCCCACCCCACCATCTGCTCCATACCCGCTGCGCCACACTGTCGCACTCAAATATGCGCTTAGCTGCACGTCGGGCGAAGCGAGCTGGTTGCGTGTGCGCCAACAGGCTGGTACCGCGTGCACTAACGGGCTGGTACCACGTGTGCTAATAGGCTGGTAGCGCGTGCACTAACGGGCTGGTACCACGTGTGCTAATAGGCTGGTAGCGCGTGCCCTAACGGGCTGGTACCGCGTGCGCTAACGAGCTGGTACTGCGTGTGCTAACGGGTTGGTACCACGTGCGCTAATGGGCTGGTAGAGCGTGCGTTAACAGGCTGGTACCGCGTGCGCTAACGGGCTGGTACCGCGTGCGCTAACGAGCTGGTACCGTGTGCGCTAATGAGCTGGTACCGCATGCGCTAACGGGCTGGTAGAGTGTGCGCTAACAGGCTGGTACCGCGTGCGCTAACGGGCTGGTAGCGCGTGCCCTAACGGGCTGGTACTGCGTGCGCTAACGGGCTGGTAGCGCGTGTGCTAACGGGCTGGTAGCGTGTGCGCTAACGGGCTGCGCTGAAGAGCCTTACCTTCTCTCTGCCCTTCATCAGGCAGTCGTTGACTTGCGTGGCCGTGCTGGGCCAGCGTACCTGTGAAGGGACCGCGAACGGAGCCATGAGAATACAGTCAGTCAGAACCTTTATTTAAATTCTCGGAGGTACAATTGAGGGACAGGCCCTCATTTTCAATGTAGCCGAGATTACAAACACAGTCAAAACACAATAAGTGTAATAAAAGATCATAGAATATAGCAAAAGTAACTAACACAGTAAATAATAAAATAACAGTAATAAAATACAGTAAAATATAATTTAAAAAAATAAAAATAAAATAAAATAATAAAATAAATAAAATCAGCACAGATACGATCAAAAACAGATACACTCAGAGACAGGAATGTTCAAAACCAGCACTGAGGAAGAACACAATCAATCCTTTTCTTTAACCTGCCAGGTCAACTGAGAACTCAGTTCTCTTATCACAGTGACCACCTGGGGAACCGATGTGAGTAGGGAATGCAAGGGTTTGAGTATCAGACGGAGGGGACCGCTGAGTTGGCCAGTGTTCGTGTGAATTTGGTTCGGGACACTGGGGATCACACCCCTATGATTTTGCAAAGGTGCCATGGGCTCGTTCGTGACCATGGAGTTCAAGACGCTTGGTTTGTCTTATACATGGCACCTTCTACAGCACACGATAGAAGGTGCAAAATGTACAGGGTGGTATGGCTGCTTAGCTTCAGCAGTTTGACATGAGAAGGGTACAGGGTGGTATAGCTGCTTAGCTTCAGCAGTTATCCATGAGAAGGGTACAGGGCGGCATGGCTGCTAGCTGCCTCCTTGTAAAACAAGCAAATAAAGAGTTGCTATTCACAAGAATTCAGTTTCCTTTATCCCCCCTAATGCCAAAAACATCCTTTGGTTTAACGGCCATTTGCTTTCGGTCCGCAAACAAATCTGCTTTGTGACCGCGGATGTCTTTTTGATCCCCCCCCCCCCCCCCACCTACTTCCTGGGGATGTTTAAAAAAATATATATATAGAGAGCTTGTTAAATGCCTGCTCTTAGCGGAGCAACTAAAGCCCTATCTGATCAACAATCTACTACAGAGGACTACAGCGGGACCCAACTGCTGTACCATCCAGACATTGCATCATTTTATTCTCTCTGTACTGCTGCGGGGCGTGCTTAAATGTTTACAGCGAGAGCAGCTCTGGCCAGGGGACTCGGGCGGGGGGGGCTAGGGGTGGGGGTGTGGGGGGGTGCATTTGGCTCACTGCCGCGATGTAATGAAATGCAGGAACTGTGGACAGCAGCCCATCGCAGCAGAGAGATAAGCAGTCAAATACACTTCCGTGATGATGAAAAGCACTTCCCTTATGAAGGGGGGGGGGGGCTGCTTTATCTGAGGGGCCTGCTTTATCTGATCAGCACTGATATCCAGCAGGAGGCATTTCTGCTGAGCATCAAAGAGAGGAGACAGAGAAACACCACAGGGCCAGAGCCCTACAAGCCTACAGGCCTGCACTTTACTGCTACAGCCACACACACACAGACACACATACTCACTCACTCACTCACACACTCATTCACTCACTCACTCACTCACACTCACACACACACACTCACTCACTCACTCACTCACTCACTCACTCACTCACTCACACACACACTCACATACACGCACACACACACACACACACTCACATACACGCACACACACATACACACACACACTCACACACACACTTACACACTCACTCACTCACACGCGCGCAGGTGAGCGGGCGCTCGTACCTCTCCGGGCCGCCTGCCGACGCTCTCCAGGCTCAGGGAGTACAGGCCGTCCCGCGCTCCGACGAACAGCCTCTCCCGGGACTCGTCCAGCAGCGCGGCGCCGAGGTCCAGCCCGCCCGGGGCCCCGCGGAACACCCTGGTCCTGTTCAGGTCCCACAGCTCTGCGGGAGGCAGCCGTCAGACACGCTCACACAATGAAAGACCATGGCAGGAGTGCACACACACACATGCACACGCCTGCACACAGACACACACACACACACGCACACACAAACACACAGATGGGGGAAACGGGGGGGGTGGTGGAAGGGGTCCCCTCAGACAGGAGACAGACCCCAGACCCCAGGCGTCGGCGTCGGCGCAGAGCTCACGGGACTCCCTCCTTCCCGCACCACCCCCCCCCCCCCCCCCCCCCCCGCCGGCTCTCGGGGCCACGCAGAGCACTTGCGAAACCCGTCTTCTGAGAGAAGAGCCAGGGCTGCGTTCTCTCATGTCCCTGTTCGGAGCTTCAGGGGAGCGCGCTGATCACATTTTAAACATGTCACACGAGCGGGAGGAGCAGCAGAACACGCTGATCACATTTAAAGCACGAGCCGGAGGAGCAGCAGAGCACGCTGATCACATTTAAAGCATGTCACACAAGCGGGAGGAGCAGCAGAGCACGCTGATCACACGTCACACAAGCGGGAGGAGCAGCGGAGCACGCTGATCACATTTAAAGCATGTCACACGAGCGGGAGGAGCAGCAGAGCGCGCTGATCACATCTAAAACATGTCACACGAGCGGGAGGAGCAGCAGAACACACTGATCACATGTCACACAAGTGGGAGGAGCAGCAGAACACGCTGATCACATTTAAAGCATGTCACACAAGCGGGAGGAGCAGCAGAACACACTGATCACATGTCACACAAGTGGGAGGAGCAGCAGAACGCGCTGATCACGTCACACGAGCGGGAGGAGCAGCAGAACACGCTGATCACATGTCACACGAGCGGGAGGAGCAGCAGAGCACGCTGATCACATGTCACAGGAGTGGGAGGAGCAGCAGAGCACGCTGATCACATTTAAAACACGTCACACGAGCGGGAGGAGGAGCAGAACGCGCTGATCACATGTCACACGAGCGGGAGGAGCAGCAGAGCACGCTGATCACATGTCACACGAGCGGGAGCAGCCGCGGAAGACAAGCTCTTCGGCTACGCTGCAGTCCCGCTGATTAAATCTCATTCGCCGCAGGGCACAGCGGCACTGCTGATCGCCGTGACGCGCAGAACTCCGAGACCGCTTTCGTTTGGGCCCGCGAACCCGCCAGAGCCCAGCACAACTTATCAGGGGGCTCCACTGTGGACCAGCGTCTGACCGGCGAGCAGGTTCGCAATACAAACTGCTTTACGTAAAAATGGTAAATGGTAAATGGACTGCATTTATATAGCGCTTTTATCCAAAGTGCTTTACAATTGATGCCTCTCATTCGCCAGAGCAGTTAGGGGTTAGGCGTCTTGCTCAAGGACACTTCGACATGCCCAGGGCGGGGTTTGAACCGGCAACCCTCCGACTGCCAGACAATCGGTCTTACCTCCTGAGCTATGTCGCCCCCTAAAATTTGTTCAAAAAAGATCAACAAAGAGATAAAAACACAATAATAAAAAATGCATGAATAACAGGAACAGCAATCGAAAATTAACTAAACAAAACTACATTTAATGAAAGTTCAGTGTGCAATGTAGGCTTTAGAATAATATGTTAAACGCATCGCAGTTTTGGCGTGGGTAATGTACGGTAATCCGAAGCTGAGAAAGGAGAGGCGCTGAACGCTTTTGTCCTCCTTCGCATTGCATGCGTTAGCGTGAGGTATCGCGTTCCATTGATCCGGTAGAAATAACGCACGCCATCGTAGCGCATGCAGAACTCGCCGGGCCTTCCAGCGAAGGTTGAAACGAAGACGTTCCCTTCCAGTCCCCCAAAGGCAAAAGCGAATTAAACGCACTCTCGGCACGCCACATCTGTCTCTGTGACCCCCCTCCCAATCACAGAGCCCCCCCCTGCCACCCCACCCAGCAGGCCCTAGGCAGAGGAAATTGATGATGTCACTGTGATCTCTAAGCTCGGTGGGATCGGGGGTGGGGGGAGGGGGGGTCAGAGGAGACTTAGCATTGTACAGCCTCATTCCCAGCTGGACCCCCTTTGAAGAGTTTAAAAAAAAAAATGTTTTTGGAATGTTTTTTTTTTTCATAATTCTAAGTCAGTGTTCTAGAGCTCCACTGCCTTCAGTCACCAGCAGCGATTGTGACATCAGCATTAGAATGTTCGATTAAGAACATTCTACTCGCACCTTTGTGACATCACACCTTAATCGATGGTTCCTGCAGGGTCACCCGGTGTTGCTTTTCCTTCGCAGGCTCATTCTGACGGGCGCGCCCTGGCCTGTCCTGTGCCCACCAGCGGGTACACGCCGTGAGTCTCCAGACCTCACAGACGGCTGGGCAGGGGCATGGGCAGCCTGGGGCTTGAGCGGAGCAGGGGGCAGCAGCAGCAGACACTGTGCCATTTGTCAGTGGGGGGGTGGGTGGGGGCGGGGGGAAACGCAATCTGACAACTGCTTCGAGAGAAATTTAGCCTGATTACAGGGTGGACTTATGCTCCTTGCAGCGAGGCTATTGGCAGCTGCTTCTGGAGCCCAAATGGAGGGGGTTTTCTGTCAAGACACATTCACGAAGGTTCCAACAGGATCAACATGAATGTGACCTTACAGGAAAAATATTCACAAGCCACTCAATGGTGTGCATGTGTGAACCCTACATATTCTCTCTCTCTCTCTCTCTCTCTCTCTCACACACATGCAAACCTATAGACACACATATACACAGACACATATACACGCACACACATACACAAACACACGTACACACACACACACATACACAAACACACACACATGCATGTACACATAAACACACACATATACACAGGCACTTACACACACACACACACACAGTAAACAGGTGTGCCTTGGCCTCACGTTCTCCCTCCCTACCCATCATGCACTGCGGCCGGGCCTGTCCGGCAGACACGTCCGGCCCACGTTAAAAACGCCCTCTAACCCCGCAGTTAATGTGTGCTCACGCGACTTCCTGCCTTCCTCTGACCACAGCTTCCTGCCTTCCTCTGACCGCAGCTTCCTGCCTTCCTCTGACCGCAACTTCCTGCCTTCCTCTGACCGCAGCTTCCTGCCTTCCTCTGACTGCAGCTTCCTGCCTTCTTCTGACCACAGCTTCCTGCCTTCCTCTGACCGCAGCTTCCTGCCTTCCTCTGACCACGACTTCCTGCCTTCCTCTGACCACAGCTTCCTGCCTTCCTCTCACCACGACTTCCTGCCTTCCTCTGACTTCAGCTTCCTGCCTTCCTCTGACTTCAGCTTCCTGCCTTCCTCTGACCACGACTTCCTGCCTTCCTCTGACCGCAGCTTCCTGCCTTCCTCTGACCACGACTTCCTGCCTTCCTCTGACCACAGCTTCCTGCCTTCCTCTGACTTCAGCTTCCTGCCTTCCTCTGACCACAGCTTCCTGCCTTCCTCTGACCGCAGCTTCCTGCCTTCCTCTGACCACGACTTCCTGCCTTCCTCTGACCACAGCTTCCTGCCTTCCTCTGACTTCAGCTTCCTGCCTTCCTCTGACCACAGCTTCCTGCCTTCCTCTGACCGCAGCTTTCTGCCTTCCTCTGACCGCAGCTTCCTGCCTTCCTCTGACCACAGCTTCCTGCCTTCCTCTGAATTCAGCTTCCTGCCTTCCTCTGACCACAGCTTCCTGCCTTCCTCTGACTGCAGCTTCCTGCCTTCCTCTGATTACAGCTTCCTGCCTTCCTCTGACCACAACTTCCTGCCTTCCTCTGACCACAGCTTCCTGCCTTCCTCTGAGCGTGACTTCCTGCCTTCCTCTGACCGCGACTTCCTGCCTCCCTCTGACCGCAGCTTCCTGCCTTCCTCTGACCGCAGCTTCCTGCCTTCCTCTGACCGCAGCTTCCTGCCTTCCTCTGACCGCAGCTCCCTGCCTTCCTCTGACTTCAGCTTCCTGCCTTCCTCTGACTGCAGCTTCCTGCCTTCCTCTGACTTCAGCTTCCTGCCTTCCTCTGACCACAGTTTCCTGCCTTCCTCTGACCGCAGCTTCCTGTCTTCCTCTGACCGCGACTTCCTGCCTTCCTCTGACTTCAGCTTCCTGCCTTCCTCTGACCGCAGCTTCCTGCCTTCCTCTGACCGCAGCTTCCTGCCTTCCTCTGACTTCAGCTTCCTGCCTTCCTCTGACCACAGCTCCCTGCCTTCCTCTGACCGCAGCTTCCTGTCTTCCTCTGCAGTCTCCAGTCTTATCCAGAAAGGGCGGGTGTGGTTGCACACACCTGATTCTGATTCCACTAATCGAGGTGCTTAGCAACGACTCCAGTGATTGATTAGTGGAATCAGGTGTGTGCACCCACACTGGCCCTTTCTGGAACCCCAGCTCTAAAACATGAAAAGCACCTAAATTAAGAAAAAATTAACGGCTTGTTCAAATTCTGGGATTGCTGCTGAGTTGCAGTATCGGAGGTTGCCATAGCCACCCAGGCTCGTCCACTGAGTCCTATCTGAGAACCTCCCTTGGACAGAGGGCATTCTAGGAAACCTGGGTCACCTCCCAGTGGAAACTACTTACAGTTACACAAACCTTTACAGAAAACACTGTGCGATGAGTGTTATTAATATAATGAAAGTTTAGGTTAGATACGTTTCTAGTAAATAATGGGATTATTCGGTAAAACTAGATTCTGTTGCTTATGTCTCGAGCTATCCTATTCTTGTTAAATTGTTAAGTATTATATGTATTATTTCAAATACTGTGAATTATACGTCATAAATTCAGTTTCTTCTGAAATGGTGATACACTCAATCATCTCAATGTAATATATCAGTGCAGAAACATTCTTCCTTTTATGCCACGTTTTAAAAAATCATCCTATGGAAGTGGTTGCGGTTGCAACAATCACAAATTAATAACTAGTCGCGTACCCTTTCACTGTCTCAATAAAAATGCACAAATCAAGCAGAATTTTCAAGAGTAAGTGATGACATGTTTTGCCTCGTTAAAGCTGGATCATAGCCCGTAAAAAGGGGTCGTAAATTTAACGACGCAAACTTTTGAAAAGCGCACGCGTGTGAAGACACGCCAGTCTCCGCAGGCAGCTGTCTCTGGAGGGGGGGGGGGGATTTCCATGTACTTTTCTCCCTTTCAGTCACAGCAGCTGGGGGAAGTTTACGCCCCGACGCACAAATTTATAGACTGTCTGCTCGGCTTTATTCAAAGCAAAAGCGCCTCATAGCTGCGCTGAGAAAAAATAAATTAAAAAGCGACGCTTATCAAACGTCCCGTCTCAGCGCCAGCCGTTAATGCGGCGAACGACGTCGAGGGGAATTCAGCCACTGGAAATAAAAAAAACGCTTTAATCTCGTCTCGCGTGTCGGGAAGACCTCGGAAATAAAACTAAAAAAGCGAACTTTTTAATATCATTCACTCAGGGGGGGAGAAAGCGGAGACTCTCTAGACACCAAAAAATGAACGTTCGACAGCGGCTCATAAACACGCGCTGAAAGCAAATATCAATCACGTCCCTTCAGGGAAACAAAAAAAGAAAAGAAATTTACGTGTACATTTAACCCTTCTACAGCAAACTGCAAATGTCGCATTTCGACAGAATAACCCGTGAAGCCTCACAGGATGGACACTAAACTTCATAATACGTAACAAAGTGAGATCGGACGGAACCCCCCACCCCCCCAGAGTGCAGTTCTTCAGAAAGCTCCGCAGACCTCCTCAACAGCCAGTCGGTTAGAAAAAACTTCACTTTCCGAAGATATTTTGCCTATACTCTCGCAGTTCACCAACGACACGTCCCAGACATTCAGACAGCGTAGTGAGAATGTAAGATCTCCAGGGGAAATGCTGAGGAAGAAGTCTTTTCGTCGTCCTGAAGGTGCCTCAAATGTGACAGCTGACTCGGTGTGTTTGAATTGTCCAATTAAAAACGAACGAGATCATATTGCCCAGAGAATACTGATAATCCAGTGATTGAGAAATTAAATCCAGGCTTTTTTTTTTTTTTTTTTTTTACAATACATTACAGGCATTTAGCAGACGCTCTTATCCAGAGCGACTTACATTGTGTCCAATTATACAGCTGGATATATACTGGAGCAACGCAGGTTAAGTGCCTCGCTCAGGGCTACAACGGCAGTGTCCTACCGGGGAATCGAACCTGCGACCTTTGGGATACAAGACCAACTCCTTAGCCGTTACGCTACACTGCCGAACCACGCGGCGTGCGCTCGATGGAAGAGCTCGCTGGAAAACAACATTTCGGCTTTCCCAGGGCTGGACGGGCCTGTTTGTTTTTGGACAGAGTGGTGTAGCACAGTGGGTAAGGAACTGGGCTTGTAACCGAAAGGTCGCAGGTTCGATTCCCGGGTAGAACACTGCCGTTGTACCCCTGAGCAAGGTACTTAACCTGCATTGCTTCAGTATATATCCAGTTGTATAAATGGATACAATGTAAAATGCTATGTAAAAGTTGTGTAAGTCGCTCTGGATAAGAGCGTCTGCTAAATGCCTGTAATGTAATGTAATGTTTTGCGGAGTCAAGAGGGTCGGTGTTTGCGGTGCGAGGGGTGTCCCGTGACTGGGGGGGGTTCAGGCTAACGGAGGGGGGGCAGGTTAGTCGGCATGGAAACAAGAGGGAGCAGACCTCGATTGCTGGATACACCATTAATTAGTTAACGGGGCGGTTCGAGCAGATGGAAAACACAGGCCACAAAGGGAGCGCCCGCAAAATGCAAGAAAGGAAAATAAAGCACTTTCCAAAAATCTGGGTTAGGCGATGGTATTTTAGTACCGAGCCCTCCTCTGTCGCCTTGATGGAACACAAGGGCTGTTTGTTTCATGGCAACCGACGGCAATTCTGAGTATTCCGACCGCAATTTCGAAAGTTAAGACTTTCTGGGGGTTTTTTTTTTTTTTTTTTTTTTTTAAACACACAGGTCAAATATATATCTTCTTCAACAGGGAAAAAAAAAAACATATGCCTACCAGATGAACCTGGATTACACACCGCCCCTCCTCCCCAATTTAAAAAAAAGAAAAAAAAGAAACATTCCCACTGACAAAATAGTTTAAACGGTCGGAGAAAATCTGTCGGAGGTGCTTTTTAAAATCACAGCCCTCTCTGAGGGGAGTGCAGAACGCCCGATTCGTACCTGAGTGTTATGGTTTGCCTGCCCTTGTGGCTGCTTGTGGTATTGCAACATTGGTTTTTATTATCTTCCTAATAGGAAATTGGTGTCACCTGGAAGGGGTCCTACTTAAGGGGCCCTCTGGCTGATTCTGATTTCTTTTGTAGCGTTCTTTAATTTAAAGATATTTTTGAACTGCGACTATCTTGTGTGATCTCGTTTATGTTGCGACCGGCCAGGGGGGCTGATCGTGTAAACACTGAGCTACGTGTGATTCCGCCTGACAGGTCGGTCGTAACAGCATCCGATCTAACTAAAAACACAGAGAATCCGATCGAAGCGGCTTAGGGGCTTCCGCGCAGCCCGCTGGGGGGGGTTTTCAAATCAGAGTTCCGGAACATTCTGCGGAACAAATGTGATTCCAGTGCTAGTTTGTACTTGGTAGGATTCTTGTTTGCTGAACAGCTTACTCTACAGGGTTGGAGTCCTGATCTATGTGGTCACTTCTGGCACTACGATCCTTACTTCACTCTAGTGTTTCTTTTGCACCTCTACGTCGTGAACCAATGCACTTGTTGTACGTCGCTCTGGATAAGAGCGTCTGCTAAATGCCTGTAATGTAATGTAATGTAATGTAATGTAATAAAGCTTTTGTTTGAGCTTTAGGGCAGGGTTCCCTTAAGGAAGGGTAAATTCATTCCCCTCTGTATTTAAACAGCGCCCACGCCCTCCACTGCAGGGTTAATGAGATACTCGAGCCAGCCACCTTAAGTGAGGACAAAAATGCCGTTCACAGTTTTCTGAAACTGACTACGGACGGTCAGGGATTACACACTGTGTTAAATAGATGAACTGCATTTATATATATAGATGGACTGCATTTATATAGCGCTTTTATCCAAAGCGCTTTACAATTGATGCCTCTCATTCACCAGAGCAGTTAGGGGTTAGGGGTTAGGTGTCTTGCTCAAGGACACTTCGACACACCCAGGGCGGGGTTTGAACCGGCAACCCTCCGACTGCCAGACAATCGGTCTTACCTCCTGAGCTATGTCGCCCCTAACACTGTGTTAAATGAAACCGAGTTTTCCCAGCATGCAGCTGTCAAGGCACATTTAGATCTCCTTAAACAGGAAAGCCAATAACAAAATTTTTTAAAAAAAGAATAATAATTCTGCAAACTCAAGGCAGAACATTTAAAAGGAGTTCAGCTGCTTTGCACCGAATATGCCAGGAGTTGAAGTTGCATTACATTACATTACAGGTATTTATGCAGAGCGACTTACACAACTTTTAACATAGCATTTTACATCGTGTCCATTTATACAGCTGGATATATACTGAAGCAATGCAGGTTAAGTACCTTGCTCAAGGGTACAACGGCATTGTCCTTACCCGGGAATCGAACCTGCGACCTTTCGGTTACAAGCCCAGTTCCTTACCCACTGTGCTACACTGTGCAGTGTGCACGCAAACGGCCTGCAGCTCGTTCCAGACGGCACGGTTCGCCGAGCGGTTCGGGACACTGCACTCAGTGGCGCAGGTCACGTGACCGCGGTGGCGACCTCATCACTTCGCGCGGTCCTTTGCGCGCGTTCGATCCACGCGCGTCTCTTCAGCAGGGATTCGAACCGTCAGACGTTCGCTCCGGCTGGTCGTGAATGGTAAATGGACTGCATTTATATAGCCCTTTTATCCAAAGCGCTTTACAATTGATGCCTCTCATTCGCCAGAGCAGTTAGGGGTTAGGAGTTAGGTGTCTTGCTCAAGGACACTTCGATATGCCCAGGGCAGGGTTTGAACCGGCAACCCTCCGACTGCCAGACAATCGGTCTTACCTCCTGAGCTATGGCGCCCCTGTCGTGAGTTCCCGAAAGGAAGACCCATCTGCTTGCAGTTTTTGAAAAGACACGCTATCCACACAAAGGGAACGTGCTCATCTTATTTAGTCTGGGCCGCGCGGGGTGACATCACAGTCCGTGGTGATGTCTACATACGCATCCCCAACCCCACTCCCCACCAAAAGCCAAACTACGGTGGCCTGGGAGCTAAGCTAGCCTTATTTTTTTTGCTCTCATTGACTCCCATGATGAAATTCCAATATTTACCCAAGTCAGGCACATAACAGACTTTACAGGTGAAACGTATGCGTGTGTGCGTGTGTGCGTGTGTGTGTGTGTGTGCACCTTTCACTAGCAGTGCCTTGCAGCGAAACAAGAACGATAATTTGCTCCAAATAACAAAAATGGATTATCTAATCAGCACAGAGGTAAAAAAACACCCTTGTACGCCAGTTCCATCTGCGATATTTTATCCGCCATCTGCGTCCAGTTGCTCTCCTTGCTGTTATTATGATTTTTGGGTTACGATGCTGCAGAATTTTTTTTGTGCTTTCTGCAGAACAATCTATTTCCCGCCGGCCGGAGAAATTCCCCCTTCTCCCAGAAAGATGGCCTGGGGGGGGCCGTCGGGCCCCAGCTCAGAGACCACGCCCGTTTCCCGGGGATGGGGGGGTTCGATCTCGCCAAAATAAAAGCGCGCGGTTTCGTTCGAGGGTCCCCGTAAAACGGAAGAAGCGATTAAGACGTCGGGGTTATTGCCCCCGCTCCTCCGTGAAGTAATCGCGAGTAAATGGACTGCATTTATGGAATGGAACAGCGGAGGACGCGAACACTAGGGGGCGACATAGCTCAGGAGGTAAGACCGATTGTCTGGCAGTCGGAGGGTTGCCGGTTCAAACCCCGCCCTGGGCGTGTCGAAGTGTCCTTGAGCAAGACACCTAACCCCTAACTGCTCTGGCGAACGAGAGGCATCAATTGTAAAGCGCTTTGGATAAAAGCGCTATATAAATGCAGTTCCATTTACCATTTAGGCCGAAATGGGCGTTTTTCCGGATGGTCGTCCTGCAGCGGCAGTTAGCTTGGCTACCTACCGCCGGGACACAGACACAGCAGACAAGACCGCGCGTCTTTAGAGTCAACCAAAAATCGACGACCGCGCCGCTGTAGCTGCGGCCGCGCTGTCCCCGTGGAGGGAAAGGGCTTTCGCAAAACATTACATTACATTACAGGCATTTAGCAGACGCTCTTATCCAGAGCGACTTACACAACTTTTTAACGTAGCATTTTTACATTGCATCCATTTATACAGCTGGATATATACTGAAGCAATTGCGGTTAAGTACCTTGCTCAAGGGTACAACGGCAGTGTCCTTACCCGGGAATCGAACCTGCGACCTTTCGGTTTACAAGCCCAGTTCCTTACCCACTGTGCTACGCTCCGCGGACCTCTCAGGTTTCCTCGGCCGGTAACCCCTTAACGTCAGGCAAACGGACCGGATATGACATTACATTTACATTACAGGCATTTGGCAGACGCTCTTATCCAGAGCGACGTACAACAAAGTGTACAACCATAACCAGGAACAAGTATGACGAAACCCCTAGAGAGAAGTACCGGTCCAAGTACAGGGAACAACCGCATAGTTCAACTTGGACCCTGAAGGTTAAACTGATTAACACTAACACTAGACCGTGCGTCTCGGGAAAATAAACAATCTTTGCGGCAACGACAGAGCAGAGCTTCTGGGCCAGTAATGAATACCTCTTCGTTAGTTAGGGCACTGTGCATAATTACCTCCTGAAGATGAGAGGTTTTTTTTTTGTCATTTGTGCGATTAAGATCTGCTTAATTTAAAGCGTTTTGTTTTAAAAATCGAATTCTGTTTTCAAGTAAATGCAATTTCATTGTAAATGTACTTCTAACACTGCCCGGTGCTGGAGGAGTGCATAACTCCCTACCCTAACCCTAACCCTAACCCAAACTGCAACCCTAACCCCAACCCCAACCCTAACCCTAACCCGAACCTTAACCGCAACCCCAACCCTAAACCTAACCCTAACCCCAACCCCAACCCCAACCCCAACCCCAACCCCAACCCTAACCCTAACCTTAACCGTTTCAGTGTTAAACAGTGAATCACTTGGATGCAGCATTACTGCATAATCATTTTGCACATTTTGGAATGCATGACTCAGCTGAGCAATGCCGGAAAGGCATTTGATACACTAGCCGCACCGAACAGAGGCAGGCTCTCAAAAACCTTAAGCGCCAAGAATATAACGTTTCTCTTCACATTCAGATCATACCACAGCCTAGTACTGCTCTGTACTGCTTTCTGAGAATCGGCGAAATGGCCAACGCTGTGAAAAAAGGGACTGTTAAATTGTAAAAACAAAAACTTTGGCCGACCCCCACCCCCCGCCCCCCGCCCCACCCCACCCCCCCAAACTGTTTTGAAATGAGCACGGTAAGCGGTGTGAAAGAGGGGAGGGGCGACATAGCTCAGGAGGTAAGACCGATTGTCTGGCAGTCGGAAGGTTGCCGGGTTCAAACCCCGCCCTGGGCGTGTCAAAGTGTCCTTGAGCAAGGCACCCAATCCCCACCTGCTCTGGCGAATGAGAGGCATCAACTGTAAAGCGCTATATAAATGCAGTCCATTTACCATTTACCATCAAAGACACAGTTCCCAGAGACAGCCCCAAAGCAGCACATCACTACATCTGAAGCACTGAAGAATTAAAAAAAAACCTCACTGTAATGAAAAACACTGAACTTCCAACCAGCACGTTGAAAACAGGCAAGAGAACACAAAACGCTAGCAATTTAGTGAAACCTTTTTAAAGTTGCACAAACATGCAGTAGGCTACAGTTTTAGGCACGTGTGTTATGTTTTTTTTTTTTTTTTATGACTGCTATTCATTTTTTTATATTCAAAATACATCCTTCCGTATTATGACACTTTGTAAATCACCACTTAGGTGAAAATGTTTATTAGAAATTTGCCAGGCTGCGCACCCCTGCTCCCCGTTTCGACAAGACTTCACAGGGCGACTGTTGTGATATGCCCGATGCACCTGTCCGAACCCTAACTGGTCCTGACATGCGAGAACAGGAGCGTCTGCTCGCAGACAGCCCAACAGACACGCGCGGACACGTTCAGCAGGCAGGGGGAAGCGACCGTCGGGGTACGCCCAATAATTATTCAGCAAATTGACGCTTCGCGCTCCACCCGAAGATCTCTGAGCCGAACCGAAAACTAAACCCAGAATTCTCATTGTGATAATGAACAACAAGAACAAAAAAAGAGCAATTTTTCTAATGAAACGTAAATAGAAAATTTTACAAAGATGGCTCAACCAGAGGAAACACTTTCAGAATTAGACAGATTATTCACTTTGCCTATTGAATCTTCATTTTGCAAACTGAATTTTCACTTTGCACTCTGCTAATTCTCACTAACAAAACCTTCTCCACCATGGGGCTCAGCTCAGACACGCAGCTCAGCACAGTGTGTGGCTCCACAGTGGGGCTCTGCACAGACACGCAGCTCAGCACAGTCTGTGGCTCCACGGTGGGGCTCTGCTCACACACGCAGCTCAGCACAGTCTGTGGCTCCACGGTGGGGCTCAGCTCAGACACGCAGCTCAGCACAGTCTGTGGCTCCACAGTGGGGCTCTGCTCAGACACGCAGCTCAGCACAGTCTGTGGCTCCACGGTGGGGCTCTGCTCAGACACGCAGCTCAGCACAATCTGTGGCTCCACAGTGGGGCTCTGCTCAGACACGCAGCTCAGCACAGTGTGTGGCTCCACAGTGGGGCTCTGCACAGACACGCAGCTCAGCACAGTCTGTGGCTCCACGGTGGGGCTCTGCTGAGACACGCAGCTCAGCACAGTCTGTGGCTCCACAGTGGGGCTCTGCTCAGACACGCAGCTCAGCACAGTGTGTGGCTCCACGGTGGGGCTCTGCTCAGACACGCAGCTCAGCACAGTCTGTGGCTCCACGGTGGGGCTCAGCTCAGACACGCAGCTCAGCACAGTGTGTGTGGGGTTAGGGTGCGGCGAGGCTCACCTTTGTGGGAGAGGCGCAGCCTGGGCTGGCCGTGCCGGGCCGAGTCCACCGACCCCGACGCCGCCGTCCAGACCGCCAGCAGAACCAGAGCCGCGAACGGCCCCTTCCTCGCCCCCCCGCTCCTCCTCCTCTCGTGGGCAGATCCGTCCATCCCCGCTCGGGCCGCTCGCTCTCTCTCGCGCACCCCGCGCCAGCCACAGGGGGGGCGCTCTCAGTCCCGCCGGCCCCCGCGGGAGCGACTACAGTCCATCCGAGGGAGGGAGCGTGTTGCGTGGGACACCAGGGGAGGGAGAGAGAGGGAGGCGGGCGGGAGGGAAGCGGAGTTTGGCGACGGGCCGCCTGCCGTGCGTGAGTCACTCTGCCCGAGGCGATCCGCTAACCCTCTCGCTGGCTCGCTCCGGGAATCGCCCGCCGAATCGGATCCTCGCCGGTCGTTCGCGGGCGGGGGGAGCTGGAAGGTCTGGGGCGCGGGCGTCGTTCCCCCCTGGTGCTTCGCCTCTTCGCCCCTGGAGACGGTGAGCAGGCCCCACCTAACCCCTAACTGCTCTGGCGAATGAGAGGCATCAGTTGTAAAGCGCTTTGGATAGAAGCGCTATATAAATGCAGTCCATTTACCATCCATTTACCCTCCGCGTTGCCTGGCCTCCCGGCTGTGCTGTCTGTGCTGGCTCTGGTGTCTGTGCTGGCTCCGCTGTCTGTGCTGCAGCCTGCTCCGTCGGCTCCGGCTCAGCGAGGGACCCGCCCCGCCTCGCTCCCCTCCGCGTGCCGCCCAGCCCGCCCGCTCTCCGCCCGCTCCCTCCCTCCCTCCCTCCCTCGCTCCCTCCCTCCCTCCCTCGCTCCGGCCGCTCCCAGCCCTGGGCTGCAGCCAAGATTCCCTCTCTGTCTCTCTCTGCCGCTGTCCCTGTAGTCCTCTCGCTGCCTTTCTCTGCTTCTGTCCGTGTCTCTGTCTCTCTCTGGTAATAATAACAGTGGCTCTCCCTCTATCTCTCTCTCTGTCCCCCTCTCTCTCTCCCTCCCTCCCTCCCTCCCTCTCTACCCCCCTCACTCTCTATCTCTCCGTCTCTCTGGTAGTAATAACAGTGGCTCTCCCTCTCTCTCTCTCTCTGTCCCCCTCTCTCTCTCTTCCTCCCTCCCTCTCTACCCCCTCACTCTCTATCTCTCCGTCTCTCTGGTAATAAAAACAGTGGCCCTCCCTCCCTCCTTCTCTCCCCCCCCTCGCTCCCTGGTGATAATAAGCGGCCCCGCAGTGCTCCCTAGCACGCGCTGTTGGGACGGTGCTCAGGGGCGTATGCCCACTGCTGTTACACGTCCAGCAGTCACACCACAGCCATTAGTCATTTCACTTTGTTTCACATCTATATACAAATATTCTTTGCTAATGTGTTGGTATCTTGAAAAGTTATAGGAATGAAGCATTTGTGTGTGTGTGTGTGTTCTTTTTTCAAATGACCAACACAGTATTATTGTGTAGTCGTGTAGGGTTTTGATCCAGTGTCTATGGTATAATAAAGTGGGGAAAATACAAAACGGACCAATAAGGCTTTCATTAGGCTACGTGTGCGTTCCCTTAAAAACCGCGGCGCACGCCGGTTCCTCAGAAGTCCGAAACAGACTCATCCGCTGCTTTCGGTCCTTCCCTGAAGAGACGCCGTGTGAGAAACGCCACGGACGGCTCCAACGAACCTGCAGCGGAGCAGCGGCCGTCCGCTGAAACATTTCTGAAGCGCAACGCAGTCACAGCTCGTTAAACGCGGTGCCGCGTGAATTATTTTAAGTGCTTTCAGATGACTATCATGCGCGTGACTAATGCATTTGCGACCATGAACAGAACAACATAAAATATATTTATATCTGCTGATCGATGATATTCTTTTACGCAAAAAAAACCCTGCCTTTAAAAAAAAAAAAAGAAAACTGATGCAACACATGAATTAAATTAACCAAACGCCCTGTGCTACAAAGAAATATGTGAGCCAAATGATTGGACGTTTTTGAAGTGTGGCCAATTACAATCAGCATTAGGTTTCCGGCACACTGCCGGCAGGCTGGCGTGTGGCGGATTCATCTGAAATCTGAATTTTACGTTTTAAATTCAAAAGAAACTCCTTTTTAAATAAAGTTTTATTTCCTATAAAACATGTATGGATGCTTTAAAACAGTTTCTGACGGCTCTCAAACCTGTACTCTGTTGAGGTAGCAGAGAAATCTTAACTACAGCACCTTAAAAAAAAGCAAACCATATGCTGCCCGTATATATCAAACGGATTGAAATGTGACTGTTGGTGATAGTTATGAGAAAGAGCACGAGTTATGCATTAAAGCTACATACAAGCTACATCCCATTAAAATGAGCACATCCGAACGAAGTGACCGTAAAGATGGTGCACTGTAGAGGCTTGCACAAACAAAACAATCAAGGAGTTAATTAATCGGTCACTTTCATGACAATAATCTGAAGCGCACGCAAACAAATTACAAATGCGCTGATTCCTGTTCTGCTTGTTCCCGTTCCTCACTGGCAACGCACAGCTGCGCCGGCTCACGTGCGCCGAACGAAACAAAGATCCCTCAAGGGTACTCGGCGCGCCTCTAAAAGCTCCCGCTTCTGCTCGAACGGCTCGTTTGAAATTCGGGTCATTCCAGTCGTTTCTCCCTTTTCCCCAAACGGACCGATTACAGGAATTTCTGGGGCTTTTGTGCTTCTCACGCAGGTGACAGCAGGTTCACACGCTCGCCTCCACCGTCTCAGAGGCAGAACTCACTGGCATGATGCCCTGTTTTGCATTGTGTCCTTTAAGACAATGCAAATTCACCAAGCAAAAATAAACAAATACACTTCAGAGCCCAACTACTTTAAAATTCAGATTAATACATTCAGATAATTCAGGCCACTGTGGGTTGTTTTGCGCCAAATAATCTACAATAACAAATTAATGATGTGACAACTCACATAAATTAAATTTGATCCCCCCCCCCCCCCCCAAAAAAAAAATAATAATAAACCCACAATTTCTACTATATCCTAATATTTTTGACACAAATACCAACACTAAGAGCTTAAGATGGCCAGGCATTTACGGGAAATCCGGGCTGAGTTTAGTCTTACATGACTCACTCAAAAAACGCAGGCAAACACAGTCCATGTGCAGAGAGATACTTTCTAGCTTCAGTGAAATGCATACCGTTGAGGAAGTCCTACCTTTGCCCTTTCGTTCTGCGGACAGAACTTGGTTCTAAATAACCAGGTTCCACTTTATTAATCTCGTTTGTGATTTCAGAAACACAGCACAACCGAGTCACCCCCCCCCCGAGTCTCATTTTGCTGTGCAGATATTAACCCTCCTGTTATGTTGCGGGTCAAATTGACCCTTTTTAAAGTTTGAAAATCTAGGAAAAATACTTAAAATTATTTTTTCAGTATGAAACTTCTTCTACTGGCCTTAATTAGTGTAATCAACATTCTAAATGAAAATGGTTCATTTCATGTATTTGCAAACCCCCCCGTATGTTTATATCACCCGGGAAAATTTTGCTGTACCTAAAAAATGAACAGAACAGGAGGGTTAAGAGCCTCTCTTCATAAGTCATCTGGTTAAGGCCCGTATCCAGTCATACTGCTCCTGCATGCCTTCCCTACAGCTCCTAAATCTTCTTTTTATTATCACTGAACTGCAGAGTCAAAAAAATGAACTCAATATTGTAGCACTGTTTGCTTTGCCCTTGAGGTAGACAGGAAGTTGCCCTTTGCTGCATCTGAAACTCTCTCTCTCTCTCTCTCTCTCTCTCTTCCAGACACGCTCACTCGCTCACAGCACTACATACAGCCAATCATTTCAAAAACCGGGTAGACTACTGCAGAGGTGGAAAGTCCAGGGAGTCAGGGAGTAAAGGTTTTGCCGTGTGTTTCTTCCAACCGTGAACTCAGCCCATCTGATTCCACTGATTAGCTCTACCACCTGGCTGAAGAACTGTGCTAATTAGCCAAGTCAGGTGATTGGAGCAGGATAGCTTCGGAGGGCTTTTACTGTCTGGACCTGGGTTTTCCACCCTCTGGCCTGTACAGAGAGGAAAGGTCCACGCTGGCCCGGTCCAGCGCCACCCCTGCCGGGGAGGAGGCTGTGGACTCTCAGTTCTTCCCTGACCGAGCCGCACAGAAGCACAGTCTTCCTTGTGCTTTGCAATGAGCTCGGACTGTCAGCTGAGCATCACGACTGTACTGGGGCGATATAGCTCAGGAGGTAAGACCGATTGTCTGGCAGTCGGAGGGTTGCCGGTTCAAACCCCGCCCTGGGCATGTCGAAGTGTCCTTGAGCAAGACACCTAACCCCTAACTGCTCTGGCGAATGAGAGGCATCAATTGTAAAGCGCTTTGGATAAAAGCGCTATATAAATGCAGTCCATTTACGACTATACTGTAAGCAGGCAGCGCGTCATCCCCGGTTACTTTGCTAAAAAAGCTGGTCCCGGTGTTCACTGATCCTCCCTCATCTCATTAAACTGGCCCTCCTACAGCACAATCAAAATGCCTACAGAAGCAGCAATCACCTCAGGAGGACATAGCTCAGGAGGTAAGAGCGTTTGTCTGGCAGTCGGAGGGTTACCGGTTCGATCCCCCGCCCCGGGCGTGTCGAAGCGTCCCTGAGCAAGACACCCGACCCCTAACTGCTCTGGCGAATGCGAGGCATCAGTTGTAAAGCGCTTTGGATAAAAGCGCTACATAAATGCAGACCATTTACCTGTTTTGCCAAAATACCCCAAGCCCACACTGTGGTAACTGAAACCCAGTGGCTCATATATATGTCTGGCCAATTGAAAAAAGAAATCTATACATTTAATTAAATTCAAATGCCAGACAATAGTTCCCCCGTTTGTCGTTCTACTTACTGCAAAAAACAATAACTGCAACATGTAATAGATCTTGCCCTAGTTTTCCTGATGCATTATCCCGGGTCACAGAGGTATAATTAGTTACACGTAATTAAATGTCTCCCATTCAGTACACGGTTTGTGATGTTTCGGTGGAGCTTATTGATAATGATACAGTCTGATCCTGGAGGCCTCGTGCAAACGTCTGCCTTAAGCCCATCTCTCTTATCCCCCGAGTAACTTCACTCAAATCTAAATCCTCACTGGGTACTACAGGGGCTGATTGCTTTAAGCTTCTGCACGTTTAGCTTCCAGTGAACGCAAAATGGCTTCTGCCGCTCACCGCCTGCTCTGTGCTGACTGGCCGGCTGCTGTGGCCTGTCTCCGCCCCCCTCACAGAGCCCCGCCCCCGTCACAGAGCCCCGCCCCCCTCACAGAGCCCCGCCCCTCTCACAGAGCGGGTATGTAGAAATCCCCCTCTTCTGCAAGGACACTACACTTATCTTCTGTGCTTCTGGCATTAAAGACACTTCAAAGTACCGCCTTTTCTCTATCCGCGCCCCCCCCCCCCCTTCCCTCCCCAGCTAACACGCAACAGTCTGTGGTATAGGGTTGTCCAGTCCTGGATATCTAACATTGTGTGGGTTTTCACTCCAACTCTAACAAAGCGCACCTCATTCAACAGCTAGAGCAGGGCTGCCCAACCACTGTTCCTGGAGATCTACCATCCAGTAGGCTTTCACTCCAATGCTAAGGATGCACACCTCATTCAACAGCTAGAGATCTCACTGATCTGCTAATTAGCAGAATCGGGCGTGTCAAATTGTGCTTGAAATGAAAGCCTACAGGACGGTAGATATCCAGGAGCAGGGTTAGGCAGCCCTGTTGTAGTATACATGCTTCTCACTCTTACCCTGGGCCCTTGTGTACAGGCTGCTCTGACTTTAACTTTTGTGTCTCCCTGTATCCAAAAGGAGCTTCCGAGTCCCTTTAACCTAAAGTCCCTCTGTCTGCTAGTTATTCAGCCACTTATCTCTATCTGAAAGCTTGCATTGTTGGCACAGAAAATAAGGAGGTTTTGCTCTTTAACTTGTTTTATGAAATGTGGCCTAAAAAAATGTCAGACCTTCCCTGCCTCCACCCGGGGTTCTGGTCTGAGCCGACTGCGTCACCCCCTCACTGTCCACTCACTTGGAGCCTGCAACCCCCCCCCCTCCAGTGCTGGGTGCTGGGGGGGCTGGGGGGGGTTGCTACCTACGCACCAGATGGCAATCACACTGTACACATGTGCGCGAGTTTAGACGAAGACGGCACCAGGCCCCAGCCAAGACCAGCAGAGAAGCACGACGTGATGACATCATTCATAACACAGCCACGCGTGGCACAAAGCTACTGGCAGCGCAGACTTTATTAATGGAACCTGTCCACCTATATTACCAGTCTATGACCTCTGTGCAGTTACACCCACACTCAATCATACCGTGCTGCACAACCACAGAAACAAAAAGAATATACAGGATTATATGCTTACATGGTAATAATTACTGTTTGGACAAGAACTACACATAATATACTTACAGCTGCAAAGGACCAAGTTGTACAGATATAAAATGTTTACATTGGCCCCAGAAACAAAGCTCCACGAGAGGTCCTTCCCCAAAGATGCTTGCGGGGAACACTGAGCTCACCTGCTTACGGTTACGACGTATCATCTTTCATTAAAACAACTTTATTGAATTTCCTTCGATGAAATGAAAAAATAAATAAGGGTAATCCACACCACCTGAGCGTACCGGCGCAGCGAGCGACCGAAACGCTCCCAAAACATTCCTGGTCGCGGTAACGGCGGACCCTTTCCACGATGCAGAGATACGGAGTGTAGCACAGTGGGTAAGGAACTGGGCTTGTAACTGAAAGGTTGTAGGTTCGATTCCGGGGTAGGACACTGTCGTTGTACCCTTGAGCAAGGTACTTAACCTGCATTGCTTCAGTATATATCCAGCTGTATAAATAGATACAATGTAAAAGTTGTGTAAGTCGCTCTGGATAAGAGCGTCTGCTAAATGCCTGTAATGTAATGTAATATGGGTGTGAGGCACGTGACCGTCTCTAATCGGGCTTATTAAGCCTGGGGCTGCGGAATTTAAAGCCTGTGAGGTCGCGGAGCTTCGGAGGTTTTGGAGCGCGCGTGGGAAACGACCTGGGACGCCGCACAGCGGGTGAGGACCTTTGACCTTTGATCTTTGACTTTGGCACGCCGGCAGCCCCGTCCTAGCTGCTGGGACCCCGACCCCCGGTCCCCAGCCTCCCTCATTAGCAGCGGTGATGGCAGCGATGGTGCCAACGGTGCTAACAGCACTGATGATGCTAACGGGCTAACAGTGCTAATGGTGCTAACGGGCTAACAGTGCTGATGGTGCTAACGGGCTAACAGTGCTAATGGTGCTAACGGGCTAACAGTGCTGATGGTGCTAATGGTGCTAACAGCGCTGACGGTGCGAACAGCGCTGATGATGCTAACGGGCTAACAGCGCTGATGGTGCTAACGGTGCTAACAGCGCTGATGGTGCTAACGGTGCTAACAGCGCTGATGGTGCTAACGGTGCTAACAGCGCTGATGATGCTAACGGGCTAACAGTGCTGATGATGCTAACGGTGCTAACAGCGCTAACGGCGCTAATGGCACTAAGGGTGCTAACAGGGCTCGCAGTCCCCTTCCCTTGCAGCTGTAATTACTGCGGTCGGTGTCCACAGTCACCAGCAGCCAGAGCGGAGTGTTACAATATTAATATAACGCTAAATGCATAACTGCGATTTGCAATGGGCAAAAGAGTGTTTGTGCTCTGAATGTATCCGCACGTGATGGTAACACTTCACAATAGAGTCACATGAACTGACATTAACTAATGTAGTGCTTAACCGCTAACTACTGAAAGGTTTGTTAATGTATATGCATGTCATTAATTCATGTTGACAACTGCATTAATCAATGTCAGTTCATACTGGAATTTAAAAAAAAATGGTTACCCAATTGTAAATTTATTCTATGTTTTGCTAATGTATAATAATAATAATCATGTAAGCACTGCCTGCACCTATACCATTATGATCACTGCCTGCACCCTCACCATTATGATCACTGCCTGCACCCTCACCATTATGATCACTGCCTGCACCCACACCATTATGATCACTGCCTGCACCCTCACCATTATGATCACTGCCTGCACTCTCACCATTATGATCACTGCCTGCACTCTCACCATTATGATCACTGCCTGCACCCTCACCATTATGATCACTGCCTGCACCCACACCATTATGATCACTGCCTGCACCCACACCATTATGATCACTGCCTGCACTCTCACCATTATGATCACTGCTTGCACCCTCACCATTATGATCACTGCCTGCACCCACACCATTATGATCACTGCCTGCACTCTCACCATTATGATCACTGCCTGCACCCACACCATTATGATCACTGCCTGCACTCTCACCATTATGATCACTGCCTGCACCCTCACCATTATGATCACTGCCTGCACCCACACCATTATGATCACTGCCTGCACCCTCACCATTATGATCACTGCCTGCACTCTCACCATTATGATCACTGCCTGCACTCTCACCATTATGATCACTGCCTGCACCCTCACCATTATGATCACTGCCTGCACCCACACCATTATGATCACTGCCTGCACCCACACCATTATGATCACTGCCTGCACCCTCACCATTATGATCACTGCCTGCACCCACACCATTATGATCACTGCCTGCACCACCAGCTCTCTGTTCCATACACACTGCGCAAAACAGCAATAGAAATATGGGCTACTTTCACATCATTTATGCAGAGGGAAAATGTCACAGGGGTTTGAAATAAATTACATTTTCAGCGAGGTCAGTATTTTGCAACACCGTCTACCCATACTTGGGATATTGTTTCGTAAGTGACTTAGGTGCATTAACTGTCTTAATGACTACTTGTATTTTTTCCATAGACTGCGTTGCCGTTCTCGTTGTGCTAGTGTTAATCAGTTTAACCATCAGGGTCCAAGTTGAACTAGGCGGTTGTTCCCTGTACTTGGACCGGTACTTCTCTCTAGGGGTTTCGTCATACTTGTTCCTGGTTATGGTTATACACTTTGTTGTACGTCGCTCTGGATAACAGCGTCTGCCAAATGCCTGTAATGTAAATGTAATGTAATGTAATATTGTTGGCCATAAGCGATATTAAAATACACATACGGTAAGGACCCCACCGTGGCTTCATCATCGAAACCAGCTGCACTTCCCTTCAAACGCAGAGCGGAGACGTTGCGTTCGGAATGAAAAAGGGGCGGAATGCGCTCGGACTGAATCGCAGCAGGTGCAGTAATAACAGCGATCGAGTTTAAAAGTGCAGCCCTAGAGCCAGCGCCTGGGGAGAGCGTGAGCTGTCTGGGCGAAGATCTCTCCCTCCTCTTCCTCTTCACTCTCTTTCGCACGTCCTCCAGGAGGGACAGGGTGCCGGCGACGGTGGGCGATGGAGTCGGCTATGGCGGAGAGACAGCGTTGTGCGCACGTGTGTACGGTGTGATTGCCATCTGGTGCGCAGGTAGCAGCCCCCCCCCCCCCCCAGCACTGGAGGGGGGGGGGTTGCAGGCTCCGAGTGAGAGGACAGTGAGGGCGTGACGCAGTCAGCTCGGACCAGAACCCCGGGTGGAGGCAGGGAAGGTCTGACATTTTTTAGGCCACATTTCATAAAACAAGTTAAAGAGAAAAACCTCCTTATTTTCTGTGCCAACAATGCAAGCTTTCAGATAGAGATAAGTGGCTGAATAACTAGCAGACAGAGGGATTTTAGGTTAAAGGGACTCTGAAGCTCCTTTTGGAACAGGGAGACACAAAAGTTAAAGTCAGAGCAGCCTGTACACAAGGGCCCAGGGTAAGAGTGAGGAGCATTTACACTACAACAGGGCTGCCTAACCCTGCTCCTGGATATCTACCGTCCTGTAGGCTTTCATTTCATTTCATCGCAATGGATGAAAACCTGCAGGACGGTAGCTCTCCAGCTCCAGACAGCACACTGAAATTTCTGGTCAATCAGATCTGGGGTTTTACAAGCACCCAACGCGTTACTGTGGCTGTCGAAGCAACGTATGCATGCATGAGCCAGTGCACACTGTGTGCACATTCAACACAGACTCTGCACAGTGTGTGCACATCCAACACAGACTCTGCACAGTGTGTGCACATCCAACACAGACTCTGCACAGTGTGTGCACATCCAACACAGACTCTGCACAGTGTGTGCACATCCAACACAGACTCTGCACACTGTGTGCACATCCAACACAGACTCTGTACACTGTGTGCACATCCAACACAGACTCTGCACAGTGTGTGCACATCCAACACAGACTCTGCACACTGTGTGCACATCCAACACAGACTCTGCACACTGTGTGCACATCCAACACAGACTCTGCACAGTGTGTGCACATCCAACACAGACTCTGCACACTGTGTGCACATCCAACACAGACTCTGCACAGTGTTTGCACATCCAACACAGACTCTGTACAGTGTGTGCACATCCAACACAGACTCTGCACAGTGTGTGCACATCCAACACAGACTCTGTACAGTGTGTGCACATCCAACACAGACTCTGCAGTGTGTGCACATCCAAAACAGACTCTGCACACTGTGTGCACATCCAACACAGACTCTGCACAGTGTGTGCACATCCAACACAGGCTATGCAGTGTGCACATCCAACACAGACTCTGCACACTGTGTGCACATCCAACACAGACTCTGCACACTGTGTGCACATCCAAAACAGACTCTGCACACTGTGTGCACATCCAACACAGACTCTGCACAGTGTGTGCACATCCAACACAGACTCTGCAGTGTGTGCACATCCAACACAGACTATGCACAGTGTGCACATCCAACACAGACTATGCACAGTGTGTGCACATCCAACACAGACTATGCACAGTGTGTGCACGTCCAACACAGACTATGCACACTGTGTGCACATCCAACACAGACTATGCACACTGTGTGCACATCCAACACAGACTATGCACAGTGTGTGCACATTCAACACAGACTCTGCACACTGTGTGCACATCCAACACAGACTCTGCACACTGTGTGCACATCCAACACAGACTCTGCACAGTGTTTGCACATCCAACACAGACTCTGCACACTGTGTGCACATCCAACTCAGACTCTGCAGTGTGTGCACATCCAACACAGACTCTGCACAGTGTGTGCACATCCAACACAGACTCTGCAGTGTGTGCACATCCAACACAGACTATGCACAGTGTGTGCACATCCAACACAGACTATGCACAGTGTGTGCACATCCAACACAGACTCTGCAGTGTGTGCACATCCAGCACAGACTCTGCACAGAGTGTGCACATCCAACACAGACTCTGCACACTGTGTGCACATCCAACACAAACTCTGCACAGTGTGTGTACATCCAACACAGACTCTGCAGTGTGTGCACATCCAACACAGACTCTGCATAGTGTGTGCACATCCAACACAGACTATGCACACTGTGTGCACGTCCAACACAGACTGTGCAGTGTGTGCACATCCAACACAGACTATGCACAGTGTGTGCACATCCAACACAGACTCTGAAGTGTGTGCACATCCAACACAGACTATACACAGTGTGTGTACATCCAACAGACTATGCACAGTGTGTGCACATCCAACACAGACTCTGCACAGTGTGTGTACATCCAACACAGACTATGCACACTGTGTGCACATCCAACACAGACTATGCACAGTGTGTGCACATCCAACACAGACTCTGCAGTGTGTTCACATCCAACACAGACTCTGCACAGTGTGTGCACATCCAACACAGACTCTGCACAGTGTGTGCACATCCAACACAGACTCTGCAGTGTGTGTACATCTAACACAGACTCTGCAGTGTGTGCACATCCAACACAGACTCTGCACAGTGTGTGCACATCCAACACAGACTCTGTGGATGGTAATATACAGTGAGCCAACCTCCTATCGAACCTCGGGCCCGGAGAGGAGTGTTAATGTCCATTACAGCTGTGCGGTGCACACGGTACGGCGGGGTGAAGGAACCGCGGACGCTCACGAGACCGGACGGCGGGAGCGTACCCGTTTGTGCCACGCTCTCGATCTGAACCGCGTCGGTTTCTCCGCCCAGCCGCGCCCAGCCAAGGGGAACGTGTGGAAAAGCTACGCACCCTCAATCGCGACGCGCAGCGGCCTCTCCCGAGCGGATAATAACAGCGTTCAAGGGACATCTCGCGTTTTCCGGTCCCCCCCCCGCTCGTCCCCCGCAGCTGCGCAGCTAGAGGACTGCGCGAGCCGCCCGGAGCTAAAAAGGCTTCCCCTGTGCATTTGTTATGGTTCCCTGCCCTTGTGCCCTAGTGGCTGCTTGTGGTGTTGCAATATTCTTTTTGATTGTCTTCCTAATAGGAAATTGGTGTCACCTGGAAGGGGTCCTACTTAAGGGGCTCTCTCTCTCTCTCTCTCTCTCTCTCTCTCTCTCTCTCTCTCTCTCTCTCTCTCTCTCTCTCTCTCTCTCTCTCTCTCTCTCTCTCTCTCCCTCTCTCTCTCTCTCTCTCTCTCTCTCTCTCTCTCTCTCTCTCTCTCTCTCTCTCTCTCTCTCTCTCTCTCTCTCCCCCTCTCTCCCTCTCTCTCTCCCTCTCTCTCTCCATCTCCATTTCTCCATTTCTCCATTTGGACAACCTGCAGTCTGGCTACACTGCGCATTCATTTTCTTCGTTTTAAATCCTCTCCGCCGCGAGTGAGGTTTACGCAGGGGTTTGTCACGTGAGGCGGTGCGCATCCAGACCTTTCCAGATAAAGCGAAGTACCGGTTGAAACAGCGCCGGTCGAATCCTGACATTTTCAGGCGCTAGTTTCGCATTTAAAAACTGCCGTACTTAAAAAGGTTTTTGAAAGGTTTTCGTTAATCGGCTATTTTGCGGTTATAATAACGCTAAATTAAACGGCGACAGAGAAGAGAGATGTCACGAGTCGGCAGAAGGCCTATGAAAGTTCCAGAAGGTTCCTTTTCCTGAGGACCTGATGAAAATTGATGCACTCAGATAAATTACAGGTTTTCCAGAAGCCATTTTCATGATGGTGGTATAATTAAATGGAGATTTCTTCAGACACACATTTGCAATGAAATCTGAAATTATATATAAAAATACCTTTTCATACAAATTCTCATATGCACACACACTTATATATTACAGCACATTATTATTAAATTCTTACCACCTGTGATAAGACTCGTTTGATGTTTCCTACCTCCACAAGTTCTTTCATTTCAATGGTATGCTTGGCTGCAACATTTGAATTCTCCCTAGGTACAACACTCGCTCACTACACTTCACACAGAACATCACTTTTCACATATAACCCTACTTTACACTTTACTGTATATTTTGTATAATTGTGTATTTAATAGCTTTACATTTTATGAATATGCTTTAAAGCAGCCTGAAGTCAATCAACATTTGTCCTTTGATTAACAATGAAATACCACGTTTGTTCTACATGAACACAATCCACAGCAATCATCGAAATTAACTGGCCAAACTGTGATGGTGAAGAACTGCACTTAATTATTTTTACATAAAAAAGTTAAAGGAAAATGTTGAATGAACTCAGGACGCTATATTTATTGCAGCCAAGTCCAGGTCAAAACATGAACATATTGCAAAAATGGCAATAATATATTATATAAATAAAAAAATGAGTACACATAGGATATATCATTTCAATTTCAGTATCACTTAAGGCAAACTTTGAAATATGACTTTGAAATATAAACACAAAAATGTATTGACTTACAGTACAACAGTAAACTTTAATTTCATGAATTTCAGTGAGCCAAGGGTGTGTAAGGACAAAGGAGCCCCATACTTGTTTCTGAACACACACACACACACACACACACATTGCTCAGAAACAGAACTTCAAGCTTCATTAGCTCAAGAAAGCCCGCATTGATATATGACCTATTTGGAATGTTCCCTCACAGCACTGAGCCAAGCCAACACCAGAACGCATCAGAAGAGTGTTTGCTTTCATAATCTGCTACGATTTAGCAAACTGATTTCGTTTAGATGGAGTTAGACTGGAGTTTAGATGGAGATGCAGTTTCACGGCACTGCGAACGTTAATATGGGAAAATTTAAAAAGTCATTCCCCAAAAGAGACGTGACAGCTGTTGTTATACATGAAGACGGCCTTATTTCAAGTAATAAAAAGATGTGACTTCTTTTATGTAAACTACTGTTTCCAGTGTTGGATGCTGAATGGAAAAAAAAAAAAAAAAAAAGAAAAAAAAAAAAAGCGGGCTTGTCCAAGCTCAGCGGGAACCCTCAACGCCCACCGAGCCCACCGAGATCCTCTCAGGTACAGGGGGCCACGCGGTCGTCACGCCGACCGCACACTTACGAGAAGGCGGGTTCCGGACAGGGGAAGGTGCCTTCGCTCCGCGAACGGCCCGAGGCGCTTGCTTACGGAACGGCGATGGCGTTGTGATGTCACAGTGGCCGAGAGGGCCGGACGGATTTGCTCTGACAGAGGCGCGGTTTAAAAGTGCAAATGTCAATTCTGTTAGGTTAAGGGAGCTGCCACTCAACCTTTGAGGGTTTAGAAATATTCAGACCTTGTGGGGGGCTGGCAGGAAGGCTGTCTGTTTGGCTGTACTTGTTGGGGTCTGTTTGGCTGTACAATTGCTCTGCAACCACTACGCACATTGATTTCCTATGCAATCGCTGCAAGAGAGTGCGGTGCATTCATTTAACCTGGAATAATAAAGCCAAAATAAAATCCACTGAATGCATTAAACAGGCTTCAGAGAAGCATCCCATACAGGTGTAAGTGTACCGGAATGGTAGATACAGGTGAGTAAAGTGCACCCCATACCTACATACATCACAGCAGAGAGGGAAATGAAATAGGGTTCCCACAAATCCTTCACAGGCAAGACCAGAGCACCCTAAAAGCACAGGAAATTAAAATATGTTCATTCTTATCTGACTTTTAGGGAATTGTTCTGTAAAATAGTGGTTTATAAACCCACCAACAGCGCTGCTTTATTTTTCATTTTTAAAAAGATCTTCATTTTATGACTTAATTTCTGCTCTTGTTCGTTCCAGGAACGGGGCCTTCCAGAATTTGTTGTGCGTAAGTATTCCCGAGTACCCAAAAAAACATGAAAGATGTTCATTGCAAGCTCCAAAAATATGAAGTCAACTGTTTGGCCAGTAATGTTGCCAAACAGCTGAGAAGCATTCTACTGGGCAGGGCTGGACTTGCTAACAATGAACGGCTGTGCTCCGCTTCTTCGCTCTGTTCAATCGCTTCATTATCAAAGATAGCAGTTAGAGGGCATATCGCCTTCCATTAAATTTAATTAAATTCAATAAAGCTCTGTGGCGCGCTGTGATCGTAGCCTTTCTTAATTGGTTAAACGTGTCTTACGCTACCAAGGCACATTAAACAGCATCCGACAGAAGTGCGTTTGACCAAAGTCACTTCTTGTGACAAAATTTTTAAAAGTGTGTGAGAGTGTGAGAGTGTAAGAGTGTACCAGTGTGAGAGTGTACGAGTATAAGAGTGTGAGTGTGTGTGAGAGTGTACGAGTGTAAGAGTATGAGAGTGTGAGAGTGTGAGAGTGTAATAGTGTAACAGTTGGAGAGTGTGAGAGTGTAAGAGTGCAACAGTCTGACAGTGTAAGAGTGTGAGAGTGTAAGAGTATAACAGTCTGAGAGTGTGAGAGTGTAAGAATGTGAGAGTGTGAGAGTGTAAGAGTGTACGAGTATGAGAGTGTACGAGTATAAGAGTGTGAGTGTGTGTGAGAGTGTAAGAGTGTGAGAGTATGAGAGTGTACGAGTGTAACAGTCTGAGAGTGTGAGAGTATGAGAGTGTACGAGTGTAACAGTCTGAGAGTGTAAGAGTGAGAGTGTACGAGTGTAACAGTCTGAGAGTGTAAGAGTGTGAGAGTGTAAGAGTATAACAGTCTGAGAGTGTAAGAGTGTGAGAGTGTAAGAGTATAACAGTCTGAGAGTGTGAGTGTAAGAATGTGAGAGTGTGAGAGAGTAAGAGTGTACGAGTGTGAGAGTGTACGAGTATAAGAGTCTAAGAGTGTGAGTGTGTGTGAGAGTGTAAGAGTGTGAGAGTATGAGAGTGTACGAGTGTGAGAGTGTAAGAGTGTGAGAGTGTACGAGTGTAACAGTCTGAGAGTGTAAGAGTGTGAGAGTGTAAGAGTATAACAGTCTGAGAGTGTAAGAGTGTGAGAGTGTAAGAGTACAACAGTCTGAGAGTGTGAGAGTGTAAGAATGTGAGAGTGTGAGAGAGTAAGAGTGTACGAGTGTGAGAGTGTACGAGTATAAGAGTCTAAGAGTGTGAGTGTGTGTGAGAGTGTAAGAGTGTGAGAGTATGAGAGTGTACGAGTGTAACAGTCTGAGAGTGTAAGAGTGAGAGTGTACGAGTGTAACAGTCTGACAGTGTAAGAGTGTGAGAGTGTAAGAGTATAACAGTCTGAGAGTGTGAGAGTGTAAGAATGTGAGAGTGTGAGAGAGTAAGAGTGTACGAGTGTGAGAGTGTACGAGTATAAGAGTCTAAGAGTGTGAGTGTGTGTGAGTGTACGAGTGTAACAGTCTGAGAGTGTGAGAGTGTAAGAGTGTGAGAGGCTGCAGTTGTCCCCTAATGCAGAGGCCAGAGGGAGGCTGCCTTAGTAAACACAAGGCTTGGCAAAGAACAACCCAGAGACTCCTGTGTGTGAGCACCACGCAAGCGCAGCAGACAGCTTTCCCAGGGGCTCATTCCAACCACTTCACTTATCCATCCTCATTTCCTCAGTCCTAGGAACTGACCGAAGCCCGCCATCTTTGATGACATTCCAGCCCGTCGAATGCTCCTCGGAGGGAGGAGGCTGCCAGAGGAGGCTTTCGTGAGGCCTTTCTGGACGTCTGTTTTTGGGAACGCGCGGCGCGCAAGCGACACACCTGCGGATCCACCCCTCCCCATCCGCCTCGTCCACGATCCAGGCGGCTTCAGACGGACGCAGGGACGAACGAGGACGTCGAGTTCGCCCCGACGTCGTCCGTTACCGCGTCCAGTTTGACCTCCATTTGCGTGGAGCTGAGGACGCGAGGAAAGGACGCTAGGAAAGGACACGAGGAAAGGACGCGAGGAAAGGACACGAGGAAGAGACGTGAAGGAGTGAAAATGAGCGACCGGGGGAAAAAAAAAAAACCCTCGTGAAACGCAAACCCTTTCTGTCGACGCAAAGCCTGGGTTCTGTCAACACTTGTCCTCAACGTTTTACCGACAATCCAATGCAAGTGTTAGCACTTACCGTTCACCGAAATGCACAGAAATGAACCTGCCGGAATGCATTTGTGAATAAAAAATTAACCCTTTTGCTGTAAGCCAATCTTAAGGACAAATGTTGATTGAAAACAGCGAGTTTCACGGAGCAAATAGAGATATCTATGCCCTGGAGAGTGGATGACATTGACTGTGATGTCTAATGAAAAACAGCTTGCTTGCATCCTTAAAGTGCACATGATGTTGTGCAGAGCCTGTGTTCTGTGGCTTATCAGAGCAGCATGAGGGAACCCGCCCTACTGCCGTTTCTTATGCTCTGTCAGGAACATTCCCTCACGCTCTCTGCATGCACAGCACCGCATACATTGCAGTCAACGGACCCGGGCCAAGACCTAAGCAACGAGCAGACCAAAGCAAACGATCTGATATGACCGGTAACATGGTCCTCGTAAACAATCTCACAAAATACTGCACCTCCACATGTACTGCCTCTTATTAAAGCGTGGTATTGAGCACCATTGTAAGAAATATTTTTGAAATTATACAAATGGCTCTTCAAAAAAAATCATAATTTTTTCCATCCACTGGCTTATTTAAATGGGTATATTTCAAGCGTTCTGCACATTCTTCCAATGCCACAGTACTTATTCGTCCTGTTTTGAGCACTGGATCTAAAGCCACAGCCATGCACAGAAACATCCTACTCTAATAAAAGCTCATGTCTCTTTCACAAGGCTGGAAAGATGGCTGTAGTAATGTTAGGAGGACGGAGTGTGGCACAGTGGGTAAGGAACTGCGCTTGTAACCGAAAGGTCGCAGGTTCGATTCCCGGGTGAGGACACTGCCGTTGTATCCTTGAGCAAGGTACTTAACCTGCATTGCTTCAGTATATATCCAGCTGTATAAATGGATACAATGTAAAAAGTTGTGTAAGTCGCTCTGGATAAGAGCGTCTGCTAAATGCCTGTAATGTAATGTAGCCTCGTTACAACAGTCCGCTGTTCTTCCCCATCCCAGCGGTTCTTTAACTCTTCCATGAGCTAATGGCTGAAACCTGACGCTGACAGGACAGACGCGCCCGGCAAGATGTTTACGCCGCAAAATCATCTGCTGAAGAAAATATTTTGTCTGGGCTTTCGGCCACTTCGGTGTCGCGAGTGGAAGAAACGAAGGAATGCCTGAGAACAGTGCTCAGCGCTCAGCTCTGAATGGGCTCCAGCCTGCAGAGTGCTCAGCGCTCAGCTCTGAATGGGCTCCAGTCTGCAGAGTTCTCAGCGCTCAGCTCTGAATGGGCCCCAGACTGCAGAGTGCTCAGCGCTCAGCTCTGAATGGGCTCCAGCCTGCAGAGTGCTCAGCTCTGAATGGG